>NC_136268.1:36085559-36158059 GCF_964187855.1 Myxine glutinosa
CGGCTAATAATGTTGAATTAAATAAAAACGAAGAAATATATGTCGGCATCATTGTTGACGTTTTTGTGACGACTGTCATCAAACGAAAAAGTAATATATCTTAACGGAAAAGCAAAAGCGAATTTTTAATATATATCGACACGTTGCCGTCGGTGTCATGTTGGGCGGTGTATGATACACCATGACGCGATTTTAAAAAATATATCTCTGCATTTTCCCGCGTGTGTGGAATGTTCTCAATTATTGCTGACACCGAGTCCAAAACCATCGATAAAAATGAAATCATATGGTGAGTTAGATTGGAGATAAAGGCGTGAGAGAGACTCAATGGCCTTGAAGTTGAAGTTACAGGCGTTTGAGAATTCATTTCGTTCTATAAACGGCAACTTTCATTGGATTTCCTTCCCGTTTTTTTTCAACCGAGTCGAAAACTATGTTAGCGACTGTGAAAAATGAAATGATATATCGAATTTTTAATATGTATCGACACGTTGCCGTCGGTGTCATGTTAGGCGGTGTATGATACACCATGACGCGATTTTAAAAAATATATCTGCATTTTCCCGCGTGTGTGGAATGTTCTCAATTATTGCTGACACCGACTCTAAAACCATCGATAAAAATGAAATCATATGGTGAGTTAGATTGGAGATAAAGGCGTGAGAGAGACTCAATGGCCTTGAAGTTACAGGCATTTGAGAATTCATTTCGTTCTATAAACGGCAACTTTCATCGGATTTTCTTCTCGTTTTTTTTCAACCGAGTCTAAAACTATGTTAGCGACTGTGAAAAATGAAATGATATATCGAATTTAAAATAGATATCGACACATTGCCGTCGGTGTCATGTTGGGCGGTGTATGATACACCATGACGCGATTTTAAAAAATATATCTCTGCATTTTCCCGCGTGTGTGGAATGTTTGTGGAAAATTAAAGATTTCAAATAAACCTATTTAAAGTGTATGCGCACATAACTAATAAAAAAAACGAAGAAATATCTCTCGGTAATTTCCTGAAACATATTTTACTTCCGGCTAATATGTTGAATGAAATAAAAACGAAGAAATATATGTCGGCATCATTGTTGACGTTTTTGTGACGACTATCATCAAACGAAATAGTAATATATCATAACGGAAAAGCAAAAGCGAATTTTTAATATATATCGACACATTGCCGGCGGTGTCATGTTGGGCGGTGTATGATACACCATGACGCGATTTTAAAAAATATATCTCTGCATTTTCCCGCGTGTGTGGATTGTTCTCAATTATTGCTGACACCGAGTCTAAAAGTAAAACCATCGATAAAAATGAAATCATATGGTGAGTTAGATTGGAGATAAAGGCGTGAGAGAGACTCAATGGCCTTGAAGTTACAGGCCTTTGAGAATTCATTTCGTTCTATAAACGGCAACTTTCATCGGATTTTCTTCCCGTTTTTTTTCAACCGAGTCTAAAACTATGTTAGCGACTGTGAAAAATGAAATGATTTATCGAATTTGATTTGAAATAAAACTGGGGGAGAGCAAGACACCACGGGCCTACAAAACAGGACTCAAAGCTATGCGAGTTAATAAAATGGTGGATATTTGTTTATAGCCACTCCCAGAATGGGTGGAGCTATGGGTGGAGCTACTCTGCAAACCGAGTAAGCCACACCCCGGACAGACACCCAACAGATAGACAGACAGACAGACAGAATCATCTACGCCTATTATAATATATATATATATATATATATATATATATATATATATATATATATATATATATATATATATATATATATATATATATATATATATATATATATATATATTAATAGTGTAATATATATAATATATATATTTGTGGGGGAATGCATGAAATACCTCATAGGAAAGGCAGAATCCTATAAATTTGCATGCTCTGAGTGTGACGCGAAAAAGAGGAAACCCAACTCGATGTACATAAGTGGGGAATTTGTTCAGGTTAAGAGTGTTTGCATGTCGCCATAAGGAGGGTAGTTTGTGCTAATTAATTATAGGGTCTATAAGGTTAAATTCACCTGTACGTGCTTGCCTCCTGTGATCTTCCCTCCGTCTTTATTTCAATTAAAAAGCCAGTAAAACAACTATAACGAATAGACTCATGCCCTCACGGTGCCGCCAGGGCCGACAGAAACAGCATTTGCCGATTGGCAAGGAAACGATGTCATCTGACCATTCCCGAACGACGACTAGACTCCGCCCACCGACGACTCGTAATAAGGAGGCCATGCCCCAGCCTTCCTGATTGGTGGAGGCACGATGGGATGACTGAGTCACGCTCTATGATTGGACAGAGTGTGACGTCAGCGTGGAACATTCGAGAGCTGGAAGAAAAAGACGTCTCCCACCATCTTGGTGGCTTTTTGTTGTTGGCGGTTGTTGGAGGCAGTCGCATTTAGCTCTCTGGGTCCTGGTGTTCGTTGGAGGTGGTCGCTTAGTTGTTTTCACTGGTGCTTGTCTGTGTGTGCCCGGAGAGATAAGCGGAGCCTTGTTAGCATCGAAGGATCCTGCCTGCTTGCATCACGCCGGCAGCTGGCTATGGGCGCGATTCCGCGCCATCTTGTGCGTTTCCCGCACAGTGGTTTGTGGCTATGACCAGCAAGCTTCACCAGCCATTTGGGGATGCAAAGCAAAGTGCCGGCCGGCTTGAAATGAAATATTATTTATTTTCTTTTATTCCCCCTACGGTGTGTACCCTGGTTAGAATAGGTACACCGTATCCCTGCGTGTCGTAAGAGGCGACTACGAGGGTTGGCGTCAGGAAGGGAATCCGGTCATAAAAAATTGCCTCAAAAAGAGAACCATGACAATTACAACGACATATGGGCAGGGTACAGCCCGAAGTGGAGATCGGTTTCTGAGGTTTGGGACATGGAATGTAGGGACAATGACAAGGGGATCAGGAGAAGTGGTGGAAGTATTGATCAGAAGAAGAGTGGACATATGTTGTGTGCAAGAGACGAGATGGAAGGGAAGTGGTGTGAGAATGGTGAAGGGTAGGCAGGGACAGAAATACAAGTTTGTGTGGCAAGGGTGCCCGGAGGGCGTGAATGGTGTTGGTGTCCTGTTTTCTGAGGAGTTTGTAGACAGTGTGGTGAGTGTGACAAGAGTGAGTGATAGGTTGATGATGATGAAAATGATGATTGGAAAGCTCTTGGTGAACGTCATCTCGGGATATGCTCTGCAGGTTGGTCGGAGCGATGAAGAGAAGGACAAGTTCTGGTGTGCGATAGAGAAGCTGATGGAAAACGTGAAAGATGAGGAAGTTGTTGTGGTAGGAGGAGACCTAAATGGACATGTGGGAAGGAGTATGGACGGTTTTGAGGGAGTTCATGGGGGTTACGGATATGGTGTGAGAAATGGAGAAGGTGAAAGGATTTTGGAGTTTGCTGATGGAGCTGATTTGTTGATTTGTAATACTCAGTTCCAGAAAGGGGTTAATAAGCTTGTTACATACACGTCAGGTGGGTCGACGACAACTGTTGACTACCTGATGGTGCGTAGGCGAGATAGGGGGCACCTCCGGGACACAAAGGTGGTCCCGGGGGAGGAGGCTGTTTCACAGCACCACTTGGTTGCCTGCAACGTAAGGGTGAAAGGTGCGAGGAGAGCTCGGCGGGTGAAGTACCAACCGAGAATGGAGGTGTGGAGGTTGAAAGAGGTGACAGTAAGGGAGGCATTAAAAGAGAGGCTGAGTAGGGTAGAGGATGATGTGGTTGAGCTTGAACGTGGTTGGATGTCAATGAAAGCTAGTCTGTTGGGAGCCGTTGGTGAGGTATGTGGATGGACAAAAGGACCACCGAGGCACTCGGAAACATTGTGGTGGGATGATGAAGTTGGAAAGAGGATTGACGAGAAGAGGAAGAAGTTCAAGGAGTGGCAGAAGGCGAAGGGTACGGGAGCAGAAAAAGCAGAGCATGAAAGTTTTAAGGCAGCTGCAAAGAAAGAGGTAGCAAAGGCGCAGGAGACATGGAGGAAAATGTTCGGAGAACGCTTGGATTCGGAAGAAGGTCAGAGAGCGGTATTCAGGATTGCAAAGCAGACAGCGAAAGAGAGGTGTGATGTGATGGGGGTGAGTTGCTTGAGGGATGAAGTGGGACAAATCGTTGTGGACCCAGATGGAATTAAAGGAAGATGGAAAAGATATATGGAAATGCTGTTGAATACAGAGAATGAATGGGATGGCAACACAGAGAGTAACCCAGTTTTAGGACCGGCAGAGAAGATAACTGAGAAGGAAGTTGAGGAAGCGATAAAAGCAATGAAGAGTAGAAAAGCGGGAGGGCCGACGGGAGTTGTCGGAGATATGTTGAAGGCAGCAGGAAGTTGGGGTGTGAAGAGAATGGCAGAGATCTGTAATCTGGTGGTGAAAGAAGGTCGCATTCCAGTGGTTTGGGAACCGAGTACCCTCGTCCCTCCATACAAGGGGAAAGGTGATCCTCTGGAGTGTGGCTCGTACCGAGCGATAAAGTTATTGGAGCATGGAATGAAGGTATTGGAAAGGGTGTTGGAGAGGAGGATAAGGAAGAACGTGATGCCAGGAAGAGGAACGACAGACGCGCTCTTTATTGTGAGGCAGTTGCAGGAGAAGTACATGGAGAAGAGGAAGAAGTTGTTTCTTGGGTTTGTTGATCTGGAGAAAGCATTCGATAGGGTTCCACGCGAAGTATTGACATGGGCATTGAGGAAGTTAGAAGTGGAGGAATGGTTGATCAGAGTTGTGATGGCAATGTACAAAAGAGCGTGCACAGCTGTAAGGACGAAGGACGGGAACAGTGGTGAGTTTGAGGTGAAGGTGGGAGTGCACCAGGGGTCGGTACAAATTCCACTACTATTTGTAGCTGTGATGGAGGTGCTGGCTCAGACCGTAAAGGAGGGTTTGCCGTGGGAGTTGCTGTATGCAGATGATCTGGTGTTGATTGCGGAAAGTATGGATGGACTGAAGGAAAAGATGAACAAGTGGAAGGAATGTATGGAGACAAAAGGTCTGAAGGTGAAGAAAGGAAAGACGAAGGTGATGGCAAGTGGTAAAGCATGTGGTGAGGTGGAAAGAACTGGGAAGTGGCCATGTGCTGTGTGCAGGAAGGGTGTTCGGAGTGAACTCCATTCAATGTACAATGTGCGCTGAGTGGGTTCATCAAAAATGTAGTGGTCTGAGAGGATCATTAACCAGTGTGGCAGCTACATTCAAATGTAAGGTGTGCACAGAGGGAGCTGCAGATGGAGGAAATGTTGAGTTGGATCTTGGAGACGGCGTGAAGCTGTAAGGTGTGAAAACATTTTGCTACCTCGGAGACATGCTGAATGGAGAAGGTGGATCAGACTCGGCAACGGTTGCTAGAGTGAGATGTGCATGGAAGGAGTTTCGGGAACTGAGTGGTGTGCTGATGAGGAGGGGAGTGTCTTTGAAGTTGAAGGGAAAGGTGTATGCTGCATGTGTGAGAAGTGTTATGATTTATGGGAGCGAGACATGGGTCATGAATGTAGAGCAGCAATGAAGGCTGGAAAGGGTGGAAATGCGAATGGTTCGGTGGATGTGCGGAGTGTCGTTGAGAGAGAGGAAGACAAATGATGAATTGCGAAAGATTATGGTAATAGAGCCTGTGATTGATGCTGTGAAGAGGAACAGGTTGAGATGGTTTGGTCATGTGTTGAGGAAGGATGAAAGTGACTGGTTGAGAAGAGTGATGGAAATGAATGTAGAAGGAAGTAGAGGACGGGGAAGACCGAGAAAGACTTGGCTAAAGATGGTGGAAGAAGAAATGCAGGCAAGGGGGTTAAACAAGGAGAGATGCAGAAAATAGGGCAAAATGGAGAAGATTGTCATGGGGAGTGGGGACCGCAAGGCTAACCCCCGCTCTAGCAGGGAAAATGGCCTTAAAATGCATGTTGTGTGTGTGTGTGTGTTGTTCTTTTATTCCCCCCCCCCCCCCCCCCCCCCCCCTCTTTCCCATTTGTATACGAGTCTGAGTGGAGACATCTCAATTAGGAATTATACTTTGTACCTTGCCTTTCATTTTTGTCTCTTGCATTTATTTTCAATAAATCCTTTATTTTTGCATTTCATTCTTGTATTTTGGATTTTTCTGTCCTGTCTTTGTGGGTTCCGATTAACCCAGTGTAAACCTTCCCGATTAGATATGGCTCCGGGCTCTCCCACTTGTGGCAAAGACAATCCCGCCAAGGTTTGAAGTAGGCCTCGGAGTTAAAGCTCATTTCGGCTATTCATCTAAGGCCGGTCTTCATCCGCCAAGGACAGGACAATATATATATATATATATATATATATATATATATATATATATATATATATATATATATATATATATATATAAGTATATATATATATATATATATATATATATATATATATATATATATATATATATATATTGGTGCAGGTATGTACAATGAGGTAAAGATGAACTGTTTAGATTTTGGGGTCACGAGGCCAAAGGCCAAAGGCCAGAGATCATGTTAGGTAAAAATCCTGTTACCGCGATAACTTGTGGACCAGAAATGGGATTCCTACCAAATTAGGTACAGTTGTATAGAATGATGTAAAGATGAACTGATTCGATTTTGGGGTCAAGAGGTCAAAGGTCAAAGTCTGTAATATGTCTATAACTTGAGAACGGCTTACGCGATTTAATTCAAACTTGGTACAGGTATGTATAATGGTGTAAAGATTAACTGACTCGATTTTGGGGGCAAATATCAAAGTCCATAATTGGTCTATAATTTGTGAACGGCTGAAGTGATCTAATTAGGGTTGGCGTCAGGAAGGGCATCCGGCCATAAAAACATTGCCTCAAAAAAAAAGGGAACCATGACAATTACAACTACATATGGGCAGGGTACAGCCCGAAGTGGAGATCGGTTTCTGAGGTTTGGGACATGGAATGTAGGGACAATGACAGGGAGATCAGGAGAAGTGGTGGAAGTATTGGTCAGAAGAAGAGTGGACATATGTTGTGTGCAAGAGACGAGATGGAAGGGAAGTGGTGTGAGAATGGTGAAGGGTAGGCAGGGACAGAAATACAAGTTTGTGTGGCAAGGCTGCCCGGAGGGCGTGAATGGTGTTGGTGTCCTGTTTTCTGAGGAGTTTGTAGACAGTGTGGTGAGTGTGACTAGAGTGAGTGATAGGTTGATGATGGTGAAAATGATGATTGGAAAGCTCTTGGTGAACGTCATCTCGGGATATGCTCCGCAGGTTGGTCGAAGCGATGAAGAAAAGGACACGTTCTGGTGTGCGATAGAGAAGCTGATGGAAAACGTGAAAGATGAGGAAGTTGTTGTGGTAGGAGGAGACCTAAATGGACATGTGGGAAGGAGTATGGATGGTTTTGACGGAGTTCATGGGGGTTACGGATATGGTGTGAGAAATGGAGAAGGTGAAAGGATTTTGGAGTTTGCTGATGGAGCTGATTTGTTGATTTGTAATACTCAGTTCCAGAAAGAGGATAATAAGCTTGTTACATACACGTCAGGTGGGTCGACGACAACCGTTGACTACCTGATGGTGCGTAGGCGAGATAGGGGGCACCTCCGAGACACAAAGGTGATCCCGGGGGAGGAGGCTGTTTCACAGCACCACTTGGTTGTCTGCGACGTAAGGGTGAAAGGTGCGAGGAGAGCTCGGCGGGTGAAGTACGAACCGAGAATGAAGGTGTGGAGGTTGAAAGAGGTGACAGTAAGGGAGGCATTAAAAGAGAGGCTGAGTAGGGTCGAGGATGATGTGGTTGAGCTTGAAAGTGGTTGGATGTCAATGAAAGCTCGTCTGTTGGGAGCCGTTGGTGAGGTATGTGGATGGACAAAAGGACCACCGAGGCACTCGGAAACATGGTGGTGGGATGATGAAGTTGGAAAGAGGATTGACGTGAAGAGGAAGAAGTTCAAGGAGTGGCAGAAGGCGAAGGGTACGGGAGCAGAAACAGCAGAGCATGAAAGTTATAAGGCAGCCAGGAAGGCTGCAAAGAAAGAGGTAGCAAAGGCGCAGGAGGCATGTAGGAAAGTGTTCGGAGAACGCTTGGATTCGGAAGAGGGTCAGAAAGCAGTATTCAGGATTGCAAAGCAGATAGCGAAAGAGAGGTGTGATGTGATGGGGGTGAGTTGCTTGAAGGATGAAGTGGGACAAATCGTTGTCGACCCAGATGGAATTAAAGGAAGATGGAAAAGATATATGGAAATGCTGTTGAATACAGAGAATGAATGGGATGGCAACATAGAGAGTAACCCTGTTTTAGGACCGGCAGAGAAGATAACTGAGAAGGAAGTTGAGGAAGCGATAAAAGCAATGAAGGGTAGAAAAGCGGGAGGGCCGACGGGAGTTGTGGGAGATATGTTGAAGGCAGCAGGAAGTTGGGGTGTGAAGAGAATGACAGAGATCTGTAATCTGGTGGTGAAAGAAGGCCGCATTCCAGTGGATTGGGAACTGAGTACCCTCGTCCCTCTATACAAGGGGAAAGGTGACCCTCTGGAGTGTGGCTCGTACCGAGCGATAAAGTTATTGGAGCATGGAATGAAGGTATTGGAAAGGGTGTTGGAGAGGAGGATAAGGAAGAAAGTGAAGATCGACGAAATGCAGTTTGGATTCATGCCAGGAAGAGGAACGACAGACGCGCTTTTCATTGTGAGGCAGTTGCAGGAGAAGTACATGGAGAAGAGGAAGAAGTTGTTTCTTGGGTTTGTTGATCTGGAGAAAGCATTCGATAGGGTACCACGCAAAGTATTGACATGGGCATTGAGGAAGTTAGGAGTGGAGGAATGGTTGATCAGAGTAGTGATGGCAATGTACAAAAGAGCGCGCACAGCTGTAAGGACGAAGGACGGGAACAGTGGTGAGTTTGAGGTGAAGGTGGGAGTGCATCAGGGGTCGGTACTAAGTCCATTACTATTTGTAGCTGTGATGGAGGTGCTGGCTCAGAACGTAAAGGAGGGTTTACCGTGGGAGTTGTTGTATGCAGATGATCTGGTGTTGATTGCGGAAAGTATGGATGGACTGAAGGAAAAGATGACCACGTGGAAGGAATGTATGGAGACAAAAGGTCTGAAGGTGAATATCGGAAAGACGAAGGTGATGGCAAGTGGTAAAGCATGTGGTGAGGTGGAAAGAACTGGGAAGTGGCCCTGTGCTGTGTGTAGGAAGGGTGTCGGAGTGAACTCCATTCAATGTACAATGTGCGCTGAGTGGGTTCATCAAAAATGTAGTGGTCTGAGAGGGTCATTAACCAGTGTGGCAGCTACATTCAAATGTAAGGTGTGCACAGAGGGAGCTGCAGATGGAGGAAATGTTGAGTTGGATCTTGGAGATGGCGTGAAGCTGGAAGGTGTGAAAACATTTTGCTACCTCGGAGACATGCTGAATGGAGAAGGTGGATCAGACTCGGCAACGGTTGCTCGAGTGAGATGTGCATGGAAGAAGTTTCGGGAACTGGGTGGCGTGCTGATGATGAGGGGAGTGTCGTTGAAGCTGAAGGGAAAGGTGTATGCTGCATGTGTGAGAAGTGTTATGATTTATGGGAGCGAGACATGGGTAATAAACGTAGAGCAGCATGGAAGGTTGGAAAGGGTGGAAATGCGAATGGTTCGGTGGATGTGTGGAGTATCGTTGAGAGAGAGGAAGACAAATGATGAATTGCGAAAGATGATGGGAATAGAGCCTGTGATTGATGCTGTGAAGAGGAACAGGTTGAGATGGTTTGGTCATGTGTTGAGGAAGGATGAAAGTGACTGGTTGAGAAGAGTGATGGAAATGAATGTAGAAGGAAGCAGAGGACGGGGAAGACCGAAAAAGACTTGGCTAAAGATGGTGGAAGAAGAAATGCGGGCAAGGGGGTTAACAAGGAGAGATGCAGAAAATAGGGCAAAATGGAGAAGATTGTCATGGGGACCGCAAGGCTAACCCCCGCTCTAGCAGGGAAAATGGCCTTTAAAATGCATGTTGTTGTTGTTGTTGAAGTGATCTAATTCAAACATGGTACAGGTATGTATAATGATGGAAAGATTAACTGATTTGAGCTTGGGGCCAAGAGGTCAAAGTAGGTTATAGGTCTATAACTTGAGAACGGCTAAAGAGATCTAATTCAACTTTGTACAGATATGTATAATGATGTAAAGATTAACTGACTAGATTTTGGAGACCCGAGGTCAAAGGCCAAAGATCAGCGGTCATGTCAGGTAAAAATGTGATAACTTGTGAACAGCTGAAGGGATTTAAATTAAAACTTGGTACAGGTATGTATAATGATGTAAGCATGAACTGATTAATTTTGGGGTCAATAAGTCAAAGGTCAGAGGTCATGTCAGGTATAAATAAAATTTCTTTTATATGTATATATATATATATATATATATATATATATATACAGTCACATGAAAAAGTAAGTACACCCCATGTAAAGTTTTGACTTTTTCAATATATTTCAACATACAGCTATTTGATCTTCATTTCAACAATATTGACAGATAAAGGTGATATAATATAACAAATATCATGAAACATTTACATTTTGTAGTCCATTGTATAATTTAAATAAATATAAATGCAAATTTCGCATGTGGAAAAAGTAAGTACACCCTTGGCTCTAATAGGTGGTATTGCCCCCTTTGGCAGAAACAACCTCAAGTAGGCGTTTCTTATAACTGTCTACCTGTCTCTGACTTCGACTGGGAGAAATTTTTGCCCACTCCTCCATGCAGAATTCTTTCAGCTGTGCGATGTTTGAGGGGTTTCTTGCATGCACAGCTCGTTTCAAATCCCCCCACAACATCTCGATGGGATTTAGATCCGGGGTTTGACTTGGCCATTCCAGAACCCTCCATTTCTTTCTTTTCAGCCATTCCTTGGTGGATTTACTGGTATGTTTAGGGTCATTGTCATGTTGCAAGGTCCACCCTCGGTTGAGCTTCAACTTTCCGACAGATGGCCTCACATTATCCTCAAGCACCATCTGGTACAATGAAGAATTCATCGTGGATTATATGATGGTGAGCTGACCAGGCCCTGATGGGGCAAAGCTGCCCCAAAACATAATATTTCCACCACCATGCATTACAGTTGGTATCAGGTTCTTGTGGTCAAATGCTGTCTTTGGTTTTCGCCAAACATGTCTTCTGGTACTGTGGCCAAATAGCTCTACCTTTGACTCATCTGTAGAGAGCACATTGTTCCAGAAGTGCTGGTCTTTGCCTAGGTGTTCATTGGCAAACTTTAGCCTTGCCCTGATGTTCTTTCTGGACAGCAAAGGTTTCCTCCTGGCACACCTCCCATGTCGATCAAATTTGTGCAGCCTCTTTCTAATGGTAGACTCGTGCACTTTGACATCAACAGTGGCAAGAGCTACCTGTAGGTCCCGTGATGACATTCTGGGGTTCTTATAGACTTCTTTCAGCATCTTGTGGTCTGCTCTCGGGCTGAACTTGCTGGGGCGGCCTGGCCTGAACAAGTTGGCAGTTGTTTGGAATCTTCTCCACTTGTAGATGATCTTCCGGACAGTCGAATAATTGATTTCAAATTGTTTGGAGATCTTTTTTAATCCCTTCCCAGACTCGTAGGCATCTATAACCTTCTTTCTGAAGGCCTCAGAGAGCTCTTTTGATCTAGGCATGGTGACGCCGCACACTTCAATAACAAAGAGCTAAGCAAACTAAATGTCTGAGGTTTAAATAAGACAGGTTCCTCCAAGATCCTCTCTAACGAAGTTCTAATCATTTGCACCTGAGCTGGTGCACCTGATTATAATTTTAGGTATTTGAAGTAGTGATAAATGTATGGGTGTACTTACTTTTTCCACATGCGAAATTTGCATTTATGTTTATTTAAATTATACAATGGACTACAAAATGTAAATGTTTCATGATATTTGTTATATTATATCACCTTTATCTGTCAATATTGTTGAAATGAAGATCAAATAGCTGTATGTTGAAACATGTTGAAAAAGTCAAAACTTTACATGGGGTGTACTTACTTTTTCACGTGACTGTATATATATATATATATATGAAATTGGTGAGCTACTCACAGGATAGCTAATTGATTGCGATTTGGTTAACGTTTACACAAAATGGTACGTGCTGCTTCCTTGCTTAAAAAGGACAGAGCACAGACAATCCCCACCGGTTGGTATTCATGAGGAGTGGGAAAATTCCTCTTGAAGAAATGCCCCGCTGCGTATGGTGAGAAAAGTGGCGCCATTGTTATGATGTCGCTGGTACCCAGAGTATCCCGGGAAGTGACGGCAATTCCCCCAAGCGCAGTGGCTGCGTTAAGTGTGTGTGTGTGTGTGTGTGTGTGTGTGTGTGTGTGTGTGTGTGTGTGTTCTCTATTACGAGCCTCAGCCCAAGTTTTATATATATATATATATATATATATATATATATATATATATATATATATATATATATATATATATATATATACATATATTGTAGCGGTTACCGCTGGATGTACATAATCGCCTTGCACCGGCCAGAACACGGCCAGACGCGCCTCTCCCGGGCATGCCCGGACTCACTGTTCCCGGGCACGCCCGAACCTCCCGGGCACGCCCGGTCTCGTCTTTCCCGGGCATGCCCGCTCTCGCCTTTCCAGGGCTCGCCCAGAGCGTCCGGGCATGCCCGCTATCGCCTTTCCAGGGCTCGCCCAGAGCGTCCGGGCATGCCCGCTATCGCCTTTCCAGTGCTCGCCCAAAGCGCCCGGGCACGCCCAGCCTCGACTTGCCAGGCCGCAGCCAAACACGCCCGGGCAGGTCCAGACTCGCCTTTCCAAGGCTCGCCCTTGATACCCGGGCATGCCCGGTATAGCTTTTGCCGGGCAAACTTCCCGACATAAATGTGTATATATATTGTTGCCCGAAAAACGGGCTTGTCAGAATACCTGAGCTGTTTTGTTTCAATAAAGCAACTCGGACGAATTCCGTCTTTGGTCGCGTCAATTCTTTCGACTCGCGTTGGAGCGCAGTTCCTTCATTGGTGACCTACCGACATGGATACGGCAGTGATGCTTAAACTGCCTACCTTCTGGGAGACTCACGCGGCTGTTTGGTTCGCCCAGGCGGACTCCCAGTTCGCCCTGCGAGGCATCACCGCGGACGACACCCGCTTCCACCATGTTGTGGCGGCGCTCGGTTCCACCACCGCGGCCCGCGCCTTGAGCCTCCTCCAGCACCCGCCGGCTGCTGACAAATACGACGCGCTGAAGACGCTCCTCCTCGGCGCTTTCGCCCTCTCACCGGCAGCACGCGCACGGCGCCTGCTTGACCTGCCCGAGCTCGGCGACACGCGCCCGTCCGAGCGCATGGACTATATGCTCTCGTTGCTCGGCGAGCACTCTCCGGCATTCCTGTTCCGGGAGCTGTTCCTCCGTCAGCTGCCTAACCCGGTACGCCTCGCCCTGGCTGGCACGTTGATCACGGATTCCCGCGCCCTCGCCAGGGAAGCCGATAAGATCTCCTCGGCGGGCCAGCACATCGGCGCGGTTACCTGGAGCCCGCCGCCGTCCGAGGCGACGCCCACGACGCCCAAGCGCCCTGCACGGTTGGAGGCCGAACTGCCGGTGCAACTGGCGGCCGCCACGCCGCACCGCCCGCTTCCGACACGACGGCCGGGGCCTCCACCTGACCGGGCGTGGTGTTATTACCACGCCAGGTTCGGACACAAGGCTCGGACGTGCCGGCCCCCGTGCACTTTCGGCAGGTCGGGAAACGGCCGGGCCGGCGTTCATTCCCAGCCATGAGCGACGGCCACTCGGGCAACTTGCTGTTTATTCGGGACAAAGCGTCTGGACGGCGTTTCCTGTGCGACACCGGCGCCCAACTGAGCGTCATACCTGCCTCCGAGCAGGACAGGCTGGACGCAGTTTGCGGCCCCTCTTTGGTCGCTGCTAATGGCTCGGCCATACGCACTTTCGGCCCACGCGTCGTCACCCTCTGCTTCGGCAGCCAGCGCTTTCAATGGACTTTTGTTACCGCCAGAGTCCCCGTGGCTTTGCTGGGCGCCGACTTCCTCTGCGCGCACGGGCTGCTGGTCAACGTCAAACGACGTCGCCTTGTCCACGCCGAGACCTTCAGCTCCCTGGCGTGCACAATGAGCAGCTCCGCGCCGACCGAACTGGCGTGCGCCCTCCCGGCAACGAACGAGTTCGCTCGCCTGCTCGTGGAATTCCCGGCCCTCACGCGGCCGACGTTTTCGGCCGTCGCGGTGCGGCACGGGATCGAGCACCACATACCCACTACGGGCCCGCCGGTCTACGCCAGGGCCCGCCGCCTCGACCCAGCCAAGCTCGCCGTGGCAAAGGCCGAATTCGACGCGTTGGAGCACCTCGGCATCGTGCGGCGCTCCGATAGCGCGTGGGCCTCGCCACTGCACATCGTGCCAAAGCCGGGGGGTGGATGGCGCCCGTGTGGCGACTACCGCCGTCTCAATGACGCTACCACCCCCGACAGGTACCCGATCCCGCATATTCAGGACTTTTCCGCCCGTTTGGCGGGACGGGTCATCTTTTCGAAAATTGACCTGATACGGGGCTACCACCGGGTACCTGTCCGGGCGGCCGACGTCCCGAAGACGGCCGTCATCACGCCGTTCGGCCTGTTCGAATTTTTGCGGATGCCGTTTGGCCTCAAGAACGCGGCCCAGGTGTTCCAGCGCTTGATGGACGGCGTGCTGCGCGACCTGCCGTTTCTTTTCGTCTATCTGGACGACATCCTCGTCGCCAGCACGTCCCGCGCCGAGCACCTCCTCCACCTCCGAACACTGTTCGGTCGCCTCAGCGAGCACGGCTTAATTGTCAACCCGGTCAAATGCCACTTCGGCGCGACGACCGTTGACTTTTTGGGCCACCGCATCACCAAGACCGGGGCCGTGCCGCTGCCGACCAAGGTCGAGGCCATCACCACGTTCCCGCGTCCCCGTTCCATCAAGGCCCTCCAAGAGTTCCTCGGCATGGTGAATTTTTATCACCGATTCGTGCCCCGCGCTGCTCAGCTCATGCGGCCCCTTTACGAGGCCCTCCGGGGCAAGCCGGCCAAGCATGACATTGTTTGGTCCGCGGCCATGGACGCGGCCTTCGCCAGTGCCAAACGGGCCCTCGCCGACGCAACGCTGCTGGCTCACCCGGTGCTCAACGCGCCCATCGCCCTCACTACGGACGCCTCCAACTACGCGGTGGGTGCCGTCCATGAGCAATGGGTGGACGGGGTTTGGCAGCCACTCGCTTTTTTCAGCCGGCAACTCCGGCCGAACGAGTTAAACTACAGCACGTTCGACCGCGAGCTGCTCAGGCTATTCCTGGCCGTTCGCCATTTCCGACACCTCCTGGAGGGCCGCCCGTTCACGGCTTTCGTCGACCACAAGCCGTTGGTCTACGCAATGGCTAAGGTCACGGAGCCGTGGTCGGCCCGCCAGCAGCGCCACCTCTCCGCCGTGTCGGAGTTCACCACGGACATCCAGCACGTCGCCGGCAAAGACAACGCCGTGGCCGACTGCCTTTCGCGGGCCAGCGCGAACGCGGTCCACCTCGGCGTGGACTTCACGCTCATGGCGGCCGACCAGACCACCGACGCCTCGGTGCAGGCACTCCGCGTGGCGGACACGGGCCTCCGCCTGGCCGACATCCCCTTCGCGGGCACCGTCCTGCTCTGCGACGTCTCCCAGGGCCAGCCTCGCCCCATCGTGCCCGTTTCCTGGCAGCGCCGCATCTTCTCCTCCATCCACGGCCTTTCTCACCCGGGCCGGAAAGCTTCTCAGAAGCTGGTGTCGGCGCGTTTCGTCTGGCACGGCCTTCGACGAAACATCCGCGACTGGGCCAACGCCTGCACGGCCTGCCAGCGAGCCAAGGTCCACCGCCACACCCAGGCCCCGCTGGCACCTTTCGCCGTGCCTGAACGGCGTTTCGACCACGTCCACGTGGACCTGGTGGGTCCCCTGCCCCCCTCGCGGGGGTTCACCCACCTGCTCACCATGGTGGACAGGACCACCAGGTGGCCGGAGGCCGTGCCCCTCACCTCCACCACCACCGCCGACGTGGCGCAGGCGTTCATCGCCACCTGGGTCGCGCGCTTCGGCGCACCAGCGGACATCTCATCCGACCGCGGCCCACAGTTCACGTCTGAGCTTTGGGGCGCGGTCGCCCGTTCGTTGGGGGTCACGCTGCACCGCACCACGGCCTACCACCCCCAAGCCAATGGGTTGTGCGAGCGGTTTCACCGCTCCATGAAGGCCGCACTCATGGCCGGCCTTCAGGACGACGGTTGGGCCGACCGGCTGCCGTGGGTCCTTTTGGGCCTTCGCACGGCCCCCAAGGAAGACCTCCAGGCGTCCGCCGCCGAGCTCGTCTACGGCCAGCCACTCCGCGTCCCGGGCGAATTCATGCCTGACGCTACCAGTCCCTGGTCCGCCGCTCGCCAGCGCTCGGACCTCCAGGAGGCCGCCCGACGATTTGCCCCCGTGCCGACGTCCCGCCACGGTGGCCCCCAGTCCTACGTCCCCCCGGCGCTTCGCACAGCGGAGTACGTCTTTGTGCGTCATGACGCGCACCGGGGGCCACTCCGGCCGCCGTACGACGGGCCCTTCCGGGTCCTGCGACGGGGCGACAAGTCTTTCATCGTCGACTTCGGCGGCCGGCCGGACCGGATTTCTGTGGACCGCCTCAAACCGGCGCACATGGACGTCGACCGACCACCACGGTTGGCCCTTCCTCCGCGGCGAGGCCGCCCCCCGTCCACAGTTCCCCCCGCTCGACCACCCACCACCACGTCAGACCCCTCCCCACGACCCTCCAGGGGTCGCTTCGGCCGGGTCATCCGGACCCCCCTTAAATTGACCCTGCCGGTGCAGGTCGATTCTGGAGGGGCGTGTGTAGCGGTTACCGCTGGATGTACATAATCGCCTTGCACCGGCCAGACCAGACGCGCCTCTCCCGGGCATGCCCGGACTCACTGTTCCCGGGCACGCCCGAACCTCCCGGGCACGCCCGGTCTCGCCTTTCCAGGGCTCGCCCAGAGCGTCCGGGCATGCCCGCTATCGCCTTTCCAGGGCTCTCCCAGAGCGTCCGGGCATGCCCGCTATCGCCTTTCCAGGGCACGCCCAGAGCGTCCGGGCATGCCCACTATCGCCTTTCCAGGGCTCGCCCAGAGCGTCCGGGCATGCCCGCTATCGCCTTTCCAGTGCTCGCCCAAAGCGCCCGGGCACGCCCAGCCTCGACTTGCCAGGCCGCAGCCAAACACGCCCGGGCAGGTCCAGACTCGCCTTTCCAAGGCTCGCCCTTGATACCCGGGCATGCCCGGTATAGCTTTTGCCGGGCAAACTTCCCGACATAAATGTGTATATATATTGTTGCCCGAAAAACGGGCTTGTCAGAATACCTAAGCTGTTTTGTTTCAATAAAGCAACTCGGACGAATTCCGTCTTTGGTCGCGTCAATTCTTTCGACTCGCGTTGGAGCGTAGTTCCTTCAATATCGTAATTAGTAATAAACAATGTGAATTATGTGCAGATACTATGGTGTCCTAGTGTAATGGAGATCATGTGAAGGAATTAAGGGTTGATGTCGAAATTGATCAACGCCAATCCCAACAAACCACTGGGGTGTTATATTTTGAGCTCACCTGGAGCAAACATTGTGCAGGAGAGGTATTGGTGTTGTGCCATATCCTTCAGTCAGGCAGTCAGGCTGAATGTAAACACTCGGAACTTCTTCCCCGAAACTACACACACGATTTCGATTAAACCTGACCACAACCTTCATTAAACCTGACCTTCTTGATCCTCTGTGTGCCCCCCCCCCCCCCCCCCACTCCTCGATCTGAAATCGAAATAAACTAAGACGAGTGATCCTGTGGACCATAAAATAGAATCGCTGCATCGGGTTTCAGAGCATTCGGTTGGTAAACAATGGACGAAGTTTGGGGGGTAACACCCCATGGGAGCCTGCCCCATGATCCAAAATCAAAAAATACGAAATAGTAAAATGTAAGACCGTCCGAGGGTGCACTCATTAACACAACACCCTGCCTGCAACACACAAATCTGACAATTTAATGTCTCGGTTGAGAATTGAACCCAAACCAGACAGCTCAGAGGCAAATGCACTACCTCTGCACAATTATGTAGACCATTTTGGTTTACACTGAAATTTGTATTTTTTTAAAAAGTCAGATCAGAAAGCATAGAAAATTATGTGAAGTCGTCTGTATATTAGGTATGTAAGGGGGAAAGGTTGGATGGGGCAGGGTTTTAATAATTAACACCAGGGGGGTTGACTCAGCCTGTCATCCTTCCGAGGTCGGCTAATTGAGTACCAGTTCACTGGTAATTCCCTGTTTGTCGTAAAAGGCGACAAAAAGGGTTGGCGGCAGGAAGGGCATCCGGCCGTAAAACATTGCTTCAAAAAGGGGACCAACAAAAACAACAACAACCACGGTGCCCGAAAAAGGCCAACCCCCGCTTTGCGGGGAAAAATGGCCTCTAAAGGTGGGTTTTTTTTTCTTTCATAATGCAGAAAATGGTGGGTTGAGTGGAGGCTCAAACATGCTGAGCTTTTGTACTGTAGTCAGTGACTGCAGGAAAAAAAATCCTGACATCCTGTAAGGCAATGGGTAGCCATCCAGTGCATTTCATGCCAGGAAGCAGCTATTGATGACACGGGGATAATAGTGCATTCTATTTATCTTTGCATTTAGATACTTCATGAGGCGGTGTTGCTCTGTTGCATCACAGTGTGCTACGTGTGCACACTGCCAAGCAGCTTAAGGAAGAGCTGAATTTTCTTCAGTTATGCTGCCACAACTCAAAGACCTTGTTCCTGGTGTGTTATGAAAGGAGTGCAATGTTGTGTTTGTACCTAAACACTATGCACATGTCAATGAGATAACATAGCTGCAGAAAATGGATTGGCATCACCTGAAATGATGCAACATGACCAGCTACTTTGACCTGCACCAAATAGGTGATCCTGTGTCTAAAGTCAATGGGTACCTACATGGTTTTATGTCCTGAATATCATCATAAAATAACTCTACTTAGAATTGCCTTGAGTATCAGTCAAATATCGTATTTTAAAAAAGGTAATCCGAATTCAAGGGGTTAATATGTAAAGGTTATTTATTTTGACAATTTACATGTGGTTTACTAATTAAGAGGAGATCCTCAGCTTTCCATTGATACCTTCCATGCATCATCGCTGTCACACATGACCGAGTACATGTTCATTGAAAATGACAAGTTCAAATCGCATTTTTACAAGTTTGGCTAATCGATGCAAGTCAGGATAATTGGTGCAAAATGAACGTCAGATGTGAACTTTTCTCAGGAATGATTGGCCTTTATGCACCCACACCTTTAACATGTCCATCTCCCCTTTCAACACAAAGCTCACAGCGGCGGAGCATGCCCTGAATTGCTCGTCTCACCATATCCGGGTCATTGCGCAAAGCATCCACTTCATGTCGAATACGGCCCTGCATTTCGTCAAAATCACGGGAGGAGTTACGAACTCCTTGTTCTTTAAATGTCCCCAAAGGAAATATTCACATGGTGTGAGGTCAGATGATCTTGGCGGCCATTCCACTGCATGGTTGAGGGCGATGACTCGGTCTCCAAAGAGTTCCCTCAGTCGATCTCGGACAGCGATAAGACGATGTGCTGGGGCGCCGTCTTGGGCCCACCAGAGATATCTGAAGACACGACGAACCTGTCGCTCAAAGTTCTCCTCCAGCTGCGGTAAAACTTCATCATTGATCATTTGCAGATACCTGTTACATTGACATTCATTTGAAAGAAAAATGGTCTGATCACCTGACCACTTCCACAAAGTCCCAACCAAACAGTCCACTTTTGTCAATTCATGTTGGTGTCAAAATTAAATTCCAGGGGTTGTCCTGTCAGTGCATATTCAAGAACATTATGGGTATTGACCTTGCCGTCCATGGTGAAAGCAGCTTCGTCGCCGATAACGAGATAGTGCAGGAAATTGACATCTGCTTCGCAACGTGCTATCAACCATCCGGCAAGCACCAGCCTCCTGGCAAAATCCCCTGGCGTAAGTTGATGCCGGATGTGAATCCGATATGGATGTTGGTGGAGGTCCAGTTTTGTGATTCGGTTGAATGTTGCCTAAGGCAATCCCGTCCCATTTCCTCTTGCGCTGGTATCCCTAGGATGCTCCAAAACTTGCTGCCTTACTGCTGCAATGTTCATTTCCGATCGCCCAGTGCGCCTCCTACCAGAATTCTCCTTGTTGCGGGTTGAGGCTAGTGCCATGCTCTTGGTATTTTCTAACATTCGCCCAGATGGTTTTGGCTGCTGGAGGCTCCCGTTCTGGGAAACGTTCCCTGAACGCATCACAAGTTCGCTGCGAACTTCCAGTTTAGTGAAAGGTTGTAACCACGAAGGTCCGCTGTTCAGTCGTAAGTTGAACCATCCTTTCAATGGCGAAGACTGTCTCTAAACCCATACGCTGTAGGCCCATCTTAAATACCCATCTTAAACAAAGGATGACGCAACCGACGATTACCAGACCAGCTTAACAATTTTACATAATCAACTTGGCAGTCGACAAGTAATACGTCCATTTGAAACTGTTTTGCATTGATTAGCCAAACTTGTAAAAATGCGATTTCAACTTGTCATTTTCAATGAACATGTACTTGGTCATGTGTGACAGCAATGAAGCATGGAAGGCATCAATGGAAAGCTGAGGATCTCCTCATAATTGGTAAACCACATGTAAATTGTCAAACTAAATAACCTTTGCCTACTAACTCATTGAATTCGGATTACCTTTTTTTTGATCCGCACTGTGTATATCTATATATATAAAACACAGTTTGTGTGTGTGTGTGTGTGTGTGTGTGTGTGTGTGTAATGTTACCGATAGACTCCTAAACGGAGAGGCTCACGTGCTTGATATTTGGCATAGACATGGCCATTGAGCCTGGGAAGAACATGGCCGACCTAAAAAAAAAAATTTCATAATATTTTTTTACCATATTTTTACCTCAGCGCATTTCAGCGAGGAATATTATGCACGGAATCTGACCGGTGGCAGAGCAGCGCGCTGATTCGCTCAGAGCGATCACGTGATGTTCCTTGCCGCCATTAACTCAGTTACGCATTCGCACGTATTTCAGAGCGAAAAGCGATTGCGTTTTTTCACATTTCAGCGAGGAACATTGCCATTCACACCACATAGGTTTTTTTTTCTTTCGATCTTTACGGGATCCATATTTTTTATTCATATTTACCTCAGCGCATTTCAGCGAGGAATATTATACACGGAATCTGATCAGGTGGCAGAGCAGCACGCTGATTTGCTCAGAGCAATCACGTGATGCTCCTTGCCGCCATAAACTCACAGTTACGCGTTCGCACGTAATTCACACGTTCAAAACAAACGAGATCCGCGAAGCGAGTTGGTCGAGTCGTGCTAACCAAGATGGCGACACGGCGGCTTCACTTTTCACGGAGTATGAGCGTTCTATATATTTTCAATTCAGTGCGCCCGACTCGCTCACGTACTTGATTTGTGGCATAGACATGGCCATTGGGCCTTCACGGTGTAATTTGTGCGAGGGAGGAGGGGGAGGGGGAGGGATTAGCAGCAGAAGCAGAAGCCCCCGTCCTCCGAGCGTCCGAGCTTCCGTCCTCCCCTCCCCCTCCCTTCCCCCCTCCCTCTCCCCCTTACCCCTCCCCCCCCATCCTCCCACTCCCCCCTCCCCCTCCTCCCTCCCCCGCCCCTCCCCCGTTGTCCTCCCCTCCCCCTCCCCCCCTCTTCTCCCCTCCCCCCTCTAACTCCCCTTCCCCCTGTTCCCCTTCCCCCCCCCCTCCCCTCCCCCACCCGGCAATGCCGGGTACTTCTGCTAGTATATATATATTGTTACTGATCGCGGATTAAGATGTTATTTACCGAGCGGTGGTATTGCCGCGACCGTTACAGGATCCCTGACTCACCCGATTCACCCAGTACTTTGGCCGGATCGCACCGCAGCTGCTCAATGAGGGGAAAAGACTAAAACGACGAATGCAAAGAGGAAAAGGAATAAAACGAATAGACGGACAGAAGAGTAATTGGATTTATTATTTACACAAGCAAAAAGGAGCAATCAAGGTTTATTTACAACACATAAGACGCAGGTGACACAGTGCAAATTTTAGCTTACCTACAGACTTAATTAAATACCCAGGGACAGAACAAACAAAACAAACTCACGTACACAAGAAGGGTGGAAAGGCAGGAGGTGGATGGCTGGAGGGAGAGCGAGGTCCAAGGGGGTCCTGCAGCTCAACCGGCGCGTTTAGCAGCCGCCGTTCCTTTTCGGTCCTGCTCCAAACCGCCGTTCAGGCCCCCTTTGGCTGTTGGGTGTTCTTGCTGCTGCAGCCTCCGCTGCGTTCCCAGGACTTGTCTGACTCGTTGGTCCACACCCTCAACTCTTTCTTGGTCCCTCACTCTTTACCACCGACTCCTCACCGCAACCAACGCAACCACTTGACCACCACCTCTACTGACTGACTCTTCACCACTCTCCACTTGACAACCGACTCTCAACCAACTCAGACCAACTCACCACTCACTTCCGTTCGCGCCTTTCATAGCGCCTCCAGCGATTCAGCCGCCGGCATTTTGGACACGCCCATCGGGGTGCTCACCTCGGCCCTGGTTGGTCGCGCGACCCTCGGGCTCCGCCCTGGATGACGACGGGCGGGCACGCCCCTCTTCCCCTCTATGACGAGGTGGAGACACGCCTTTCTTCCCCGACTCGAGCCTCGTGGTCAATGGCGTTTATTGGAGGGGAGGTAATTGAGAATCGAGGGCTCAGCAATGACGAGAGGGGATGTAAAAGGGAATGGAGATTTTGGGGATGGGAATGAAAGGGGATCTATTCTCTTTCACTGGTGCAATGGAGTACTTCAATCAATGGGAGACACAGCCTTACCCTAAAACACAGAATAAGAGATAACTATCAACAGGGGTATTCTATTATTTGGCTGATGTGTATGCTTGTGGACTAATTATGGGATGCCCTTTCACCTTTACACAGCTCCGGAGGTAGGGGGGCGCAGAATAAACAATAATAATAATAGTACAGCACACAATCAAAAAAATATACAGTCCTCATCTCCGCAACACTGCACCCTCCTCCTCTTAGGCACGTCCCGGGCCTACAACTTTTATTTTTAGTGTGACACGTAGGTGTAGTTCCCTCTACTTTTAACCTGACCCTGAGTGCGACAGTTTTAAAACATAAATAAATGTGTCCCGCTGCTCCATTGCACCCTGCCTAACAGACTTACGCCCACAGTTAACCGAATTGCGGAATGGTCTTCAAACTACACACTGACGGTGGGAAGCATTATTTACACTTGACGCTACTTTTATTTACAAGACTAACCCAGGACCTGTAATTGTTCTTTCTGGGGGGGAGACAGTCTGCTCTGCATCGACGCACCATGAAAGCACCCAAAAACGCACCCAAGCACCAATCGGTGCACAGTCATCACTGTTCATGAATAAAAATAACCAAACAACCCCTAACCCTGCAGGTGATCTCTTGCTCTTCGGCTCCCTCTGCTGGTTATTATTTCTTCCAGTTGTTGTCATTTTCTTTGCTTTTCTTACTGGCGGCCTATTTGTATTAAAACTTGCACCCAATGTGTCCTTTTTATTTATTTTATTTATGGCCCACAGGGCCGACTAGTGTGGTTCACCTGTGGGGCATCGGTGCCCTGTGGCCAAGGTCCGCCAGCAAGATTTCGGGCCCTCATGGCCGGTTCCAGCAGAGGGGCCATGCCCCAACCCATGGGGTCCATAAGTGGTGCTCGGCCACAGGCATGTGGTCCATAATGTGGTGCATCGATGCAGACAGCTGGTTCTGGGAATTCCGGGCGCACAATGGAGGACTCACGCACGCTCCCCTCGGCACCCAATGGCGCACAGGTCATGTGGGAGACAAAAGGGGAAAGACAATTGAGCGAGGGGTAAGGTCACAAGGGTACACATCAATAAGGCAATGCAAGGCGAAATGCGTACGGAGGGCGAAGTGAGAAAGCTCGTCCCTACCGTAGGTCACCCCCCTGTCACCTACCCTACCCTTGCCCTTACCCCATATGTACAAAAATCTACACATTTACAAATTCGTCACTACTGTCACGTCTTCCCCATATTTCCCCTATACCAAATTCGTCTCCACAATCCCTCTACTTCAAAATTTGCCATCACCAAATTCATCATCAATCCTCATGAGGAGGCAGAGATGGAACATCAAAGCACAATTTCACACCCACGTCATGATGCGTCTCACATCCAAACATTTGCACAGTAAAAAATAATTAAACATGGCATGGTGCGGAGTACCTGTCACCTCAGGTGAGTGGATGCAGATGGTGCGAGGAGACTTCATCCTAACTACTTTCTAAATGACATTAACACACTTTACACTACCCGAGGTCTCTCCCTGCCAATTCATTGGCCAACTTACACTATGGGTTCTAAAAACCAATTCCCATTGACCAAACTGTGGTGCTTCTCAATTTGGGGTCTCACTCCCCCGATTCATCTCCCGGTGCCCTCGCACAATTTCTGGGCTGCGACGTGTAGCTCTCCCAGCAGGTCTACCCACCTGCACACCTCCACCACTGCAGTTGCCACCCGAGCTTACCTAGCTCCTCACCCTAACCTACCTAACTGGGGAAGGCCCTCTCCTGGCTCTGTCACCCCTTGGTGCCCTCTGGCACTGGGCTACCCGGGTCCGTCCTCCGGATCCTCGGGCCCCATCCACAACTACCGGCTCCCAGAGCCCACCTGCGGCCTCACCTGGCCGACATCCTCACAGTGGTGGAGTGCCCAACCAACTACACACACTAACAGGCTACACGCCCAGCCATTTCCACAACACTAATGCACCCATCCACAGACCATTCTTTCACCCGCACCACAGATGCCAATATCCAACCACAATTTACCTGTACCCTCTACCTAACACTTACACTACCCACCCCGGGTATCCGTGATGGGGGTCCACTCTTCCCCCATTCACACCTTCGCACCATCCACTCCACTCCACAATTTCCACCATACTCACTCCACGACCATCCATTCCAATACTCCATACCATTTATTCCATACACCTGTCCTCCATTCACCTGTCGTTGCACACCTGTGCAATCATACCTGGTGCCACCTGCACCCTCCTCCTCTTCCTGGACCAGTTGGTCAACACAACACACATCACCATCACTCACTCATACACTGCTCCACACACCTGTTCAGTTGCACACCTGTGCAATCACACCTGGTCACTCCTCAAACACACGGCATCATCTCAGCTAACTACTCCCCTCTGAAACTTGCGCTTCCCAGTCGTCCCTTTAAACTATTGCGCTCCCACGTCATTATCAACCACACTAAACTACCTGCGTCCCCACTACAGGTATCAGTCACTATCTAAACCTTAACGTTACCTAATGTCAATCTCTTCTAGATCCCTATCATTATCCAAGCCCTCCCTGGCTCGGTTGTCATAGCCACCCCATAAACTATTGCGCATTTGCCCCCCTTGTAAGGGATGGTGGATTTGCCATCCCACCACATCGGGGGTCTCTCTATCAATTTTGCTCGTCCAAATTCCAACCAATTCAAAAAATTTCCATTTACTGCCAATTCTATTCACTTTTCCTAAATTTCGGATCAAAACACTATCACTATCACCATCCTCACAGTCCGCTATATCCTAGCCTCGGTGCGTCATGACGTCATTAAACTCGGCTTCGCAAGCCGAGCAATGAATTTGGGTGGTTTGGTCGCCTGCAGGTTGAATCCGTCCGGCTTTCGGTTCAAGGGAGGTGGTTTGGTTGGACCGAGGCTCCCACGCACCATCTCGGCGCGGCACCTTGCGGTCCCGGGCCGATGGCTCAATCTCCCCCGGTCGGAACCCCGTCCCGAGGGGGCACCGTTCCGCTTCCTCCCACTCACCCTTGAACCGGACCGGTCGCCTCGCCCGACAAAGCCCGACTCGACCGTGCGGGGCGGGGCCAAGCCCGAATCGGCAACGACGCTTCGAAGAGAAGCGACGCAGCATCGACCCGCGCCGGGCCTCGCACCCAACAAAGCACCCCACGCCCCGAGTGCTCGCATCGGCTATCCGTCGCCCTAACCACTAACCCGGTTACCGTCGATGCTTTACTTGCATGCTCACACGCATACGCTACCCCTTTCACCCTCACAAAACCTGGCGTTCCAACGCCGTCCGTACATTCCACCAACGCTCTCTCTGTTACACACCACACCTCTCGCGCACACTCTTGCGCACACTTCGGTCCACACCTCTCCTCCGTTACGTCCTCCGTAACACTCACCATGGGCGTGCACTCTTGCATCCACCCACTAACGCGCTCGGATGGGCTCTCCCACACTCGCGCCACCACCAATTCAGGTGTGCTTTCTCGCACACGTTCCACCACCACCTTACTCTCCGTGTCACACTTCGTACACCCCGACGTGCATTCTCGCTCGCACTCGGTTTCACACTCGCGCTCCGATGTGCCCTCTCGCACCTGCGCCATCACCAACTCACTATTCGTGTCACACTCCGTACACCCTGACGTGCATTCTCGCTCGCACTCGGTCTCACTCCCACACTTTATAACACACCCACTCGCCGACGCACACTTTTTCCTCCACGCATGCCATTTCCACTCACACGGGACCCTTCACCAACGCCCGGATGCTTCCTCGATCCCAAGCGCGCGAAAATTCTTTTGTCGCTAAACATCCTCCTACAAAATCTCCCCGCACAATACACACAGCACGTCTCACCTTCGGGGTTCTTCTTCCTCCCTGCACCAAAACCTGCAAACTTCCATTCGGGTTAAGCACAGCATCGTGATGTGAGCAGGGACTTTGCACATATTCCATTTCTCCCTGCAATTCCCGGGCTACCTCCGTCATCTCTTCAATTTTAATGCCCACTTCCGCTTTTTCTGTACTCACCTCGACGACCGTTGGCTTTAATAAAATTCCCTCTACCTCATCGGTCGCCGGCTTTTCCAAACCCCGTGTCGCGATTTCTACCCCCGTCATTGTACCCGTGCTTTCCTCCGCTTCGCTCAACCGGCGCTTCTCGACCCGCTTTACCTCCTCGTGCACCCCTGGGACCCTTTCGCCCAACTTGCGGTCTCTGTCCCTCTGCTCCCTTTCCTCCCTATCGGCCCTCATTCCGTTCGTTGTTGCTTCAATTTTGTTTAACAATCGCTCACTGTTAGCCCTCCTTTCGTCCCTCATTGCCCCCATTTGGCTTCCCCATTGTTCCATTTTATCACTCAATTTTTTAATACCGTCATTCTCCCGTTTCATTCCCGCCATGATTTGGGCCATAACAAATCGCATGTACTCCGGCATCTCTGGCTCGGCTGCCGCGACCATGGGCGCGGCTAAATTTGGTGCCGCAATAACCATGTGCGCGAGGACGCCATCTTGTGCGTCTGATACCTCCGCAACCACATTGCCATTTTTCTCCTCCTCCCTTTCCTCCACATACATTTCCCCGAGGTCCTGGGTCGATTCCACCCCGTCTATCTCTCCCACCGGCATCCCGTCGCCTTGACCAGCCATGGCGCGATTTCAAAATTCGGGTTTTGCTTTAAAACAAAACAAATTTCGTCCGCTCCAAATTTTGACCAAATTTTTTCTAGATGTTTTTTAAAAAAAAATTGGGTTCGGGCCCCGAATCTCACTCCCAGACACCAATTGTTACTGCCAATAGTACAATTGGTGTTCCAAAATTTGGGCCTAACAAATTTAGTCCCAGGTCCGAATCCCACTCCTGACACCAATTGTTACTGATCGCGGATTAAGATGTTATTTACCGAGTGGTGGTATTGCCGCGACCGTTACAGGATCCCTGACTCACCCGATTCACCCAGTACTTTGGCCGGATCGCACCGCAGCTGCTCAATGAGGGGAAAAGACTAAAACGACGAATGCAAAGAGGAAAAGGAATAAAACGAATAGACGGACAGAAGAGTAATTGGATTTATTATTTACACAAGCAAAAAGGAGCAATCAAGGTTTATTTACAACACATAAGACGCAGGTGACACAGTGCAAATTTTAGCTTACCTACAGACTTAATTAAATACCCAGGGACAGAACAAACAAAACAAACTCACGTACACAAGAAGGGTGGAAAGGCAGGAGGTGGATGGCTGGAGGGAGAGGGAGGTCCAAGGGGGTCCTGCAGCTCAACCGGCGCGTTTAGCAGCCGCCGTTCCTTTTCGGTCCTGCTCCAAACCGCCGTTCAGGCCCCCTTTGGCTGTTGGGTGTTCTTGCTGCTGCAGCCTCCGCTGCGTTCCCAGGACTTGTCTGACTCGTTGGTCCACACCCTCAACTCTTTCTTGGTCCCTCACTCTTTACCACCGACTCCTCACCGCAACCAACGCAACCACTTGACCACCACCTCTACTGACTGACTCTTCACCACTCTCCACTTGACGACCGACTCTCAACCAACTCATACCAACTCACCACTCACTTCCGTTCGCGCCTTTTATAGCGCCTCCAGCGATTCAGCCGCCGGCGTTTTGGACACGCCCATCGGGGTGCTCACCTCGGCCCTGGTTGGTCGCGCGACCCTCGGGCTCCGCCCTGGATGACGACGGGCGGGCACGCCCCTCTTCCCCTCTATGACGAGGTGGAGACACGCCTTTCTTCCCCGACTCGAGCCTCGTGGTCAATGGCGGTTATTGGAGGGGAGGTAATTGAGAATCGAGGGCTCAGCAATGACGAGAGGGGATGTAAAAGGGAATGGAGATTTTGGGGATGGGAATGAAAGGGGATCTATTCTCTTTCACTGGTGCAATGGAGTACTTCAATCAATGGGAGACACAGCCTTACCCTAAAACACAGAATAAGAGATAACTATCAACAGGGAATTCTATTATTTGGCTGATGTGTATGCTTGTGGACTAATTATGGGATGCCCTTTCACCTTTACACAGCTCCGGAGGTAGGGGGGCGCAGAATAAACAATAATAATAATAGTACAGCACACAATCAAAAAAATATACAGTCCTCATCTCCGCAACAATATATACTAGCTGAGGTACCCGGCTTCGCCCGGGTTGAATAAGAATAATACAAATATATGATGAAAAGAACATGTATATTTTAGAGCAATATCACAGTACATTTCCTACATGACGTTTTGTCAATTTTCAATTTCTCAAAACCTCTTGGTATACAACATTTCTGGTTTTCTTACTTGGTGCCAAGACATAAAGATTGCTTGGTTTTCCAACCCTCGAGCAGCCCACGTACAGCTGGCCATGGAAAGTACCCGGCATTGCCGGGCGGGGGAAGGGAGGGGAGGAGGAAGGGGAGCGGAGGGGAACGGGGGGGGAGGGGAGGAGAGGGTGGGGAGGAGAGAAGAGGGGGGGAGGGGAGAAGAGGGGGTGAGGGGAGAAGAGGAGGGAGGGGGAGGAGGAGAGGGGAGAAGAGGAGGGAGGGGGGGAGGAGAGGGGGGAGTGGAGTGGGAGGGGAGGGGTGGGGGAGGGGGAGGGGGGTAACGGCTAGCTTGGCAAGCGATAGCAGGCTTTTATTTTTACCTCAATGAGGGCTATATATATAGTCCGTGCTTGGAGCCTTCAAGTTCAACATAAAGATTTTTAATGAAAAATAATGGGGAGGGAGGGGGGAGGGGGAGGGGGTGAGGGGGGAGGGGGATGGGGTGAGGGGGGAGGGGGGAGGGGAGTGGGAGGGGGAGGGGAGGGGAGAACGGCTAGCTTGGCAAGCAATAGCAGGCTTTTATTTTTACCTCAATGAGGGCTATATATATAGTCCGTGCTTGGAGCCTTCAAGTTCAACATAAAGATTTTTAATGAAAAATAATGGGGAGGGAGGGGGGAGGGGGAGGGGGTGAGGGGGGAGGGGGATGGGGTGAGGGGGGAGGGGGGGGAGGGGAAGGTGGGAGGGGGGGGGGAGGGGAGGTGGGAGGGAGGGGGGGGAGGGGAGAACGGCTAGCTTGGCAAGCGATAGCAGGCTTTTATTTTTACCTCAATGAGGGCTATATATATAGTCCATGCTTGGAGCCTTCAAGATCAACATAAAGTTTTTTTATGAAAAATAATGCAATGTATAACAATCCACCAATGCAAGTTCAGAAATGAATGCAGATCCTTTACTTTGCGATACAAATGCAATTCCCGCCATCTCCACTCACGATCGAGGCCTCCATGGTGACTGCGCCTCTTCTTCCTCCTACAACTTCATCTCACTTCTTTCACTCAAAATGCACGAAATTCTGCCGCATGAAATTATGTAGAGGCCTCGTCGGGGGGGATATAAGGTAGATAAGGAAGGCGTTGTAACAGAAGAATCAAAATAAAAGTGGAAGAACATAAGGAAATGGGAGCTATTCTGGACGCACAGCCAAACCCGACAAACCATTGCAATACACCCCGAACGTCTAGCGCCGCCACAAACTACACCATGGAATTGCAGGTGGCGCGGTTTTTTTAAACCATTGATATTAAAATAAAACGTAGCCTAAAACCACCGGGATTTTATGCTGATTCCGAATCTGTGTCTAAAACTTTTCTCCGATGTGTAGTTCTTGAGTTATAAGCGGACATCCAGACAGACACACACACACACACACACACACACACACACACACACACACACACACACACACACACACACACACACTCCTCCTTTATATATATATATATATATACACACACTCCTCCTCCTCCTTTTTATCGATAAGCATTTATTAGTTTGTGATCACACTTTATTTTTAGAGGTGGCATAACCCCCACATATTTTAAGAATATGTACAAGAATGTTTAGTTGCCATTAAAATTAATTAAAACTTGATTTTAAAAAAGTGATGAAACATCCTGAAACTCGAACTTGCACTGTAACTTATCATGATAAAATAATGCACCAAGTTTCAGTTCAATATGTTAAAGGGTAATATAAGGCGGAAAAGTCTGGAAAACTGACCCACATATAATATGTGATATTTTGTAAGTCCAAACTTTGGATTTGGTAAATTGTACTCTGTGAAAAATTGGCAAAATGCCCCAAAACTCAAACTTGTTCTGCAACTTATCATTATTAAGTCATGCACAAAGTTTCACTTGAATATGTTAAGGGGCATGGGAAAAAAGGTCTAGAAAACCGCAGATTGCATGGACAGACAGACAGACAGACGGAGAGCAAACATGTCGTCCCCTTCGGGTAGCTGTCTAATAAACTTAATAGGCAGTGGGCCCTGAGCATGAAATGTGGTTAGAAATCGATTATTGTGATCCACCCAGGGGGACGACTTGCAATTGTGTTTTCCTACACCATTTTGTCCCGTAGAATCCGATTCTGCTTGTCACATAAAATTTTTGCACATTATGGAGCTATAAGGCATTTTAGGTCAAAATCACCCGTTTCTGAAATCGATCTCTAATCCGATAAAATTGTTGTGTCCAGGATACTGCTCATGAAGCCTTCAAACTTGGTATGCTATGAGCTAAGATATTCAACGAGATGACAGAAAGGCAACACCTGCACTGATAATTATCGGTGTCAACGAGTGAAAACACATTTTTTGTAGAAAATGGCAAATTTCGTGATTTTTTATTTATTTAAAATTTCAGAAAATGTACAGAATACAATGGTCTATTTTTTTCCGCATGGAAATCTGTTTCTAATGACATTCGAAAGGTTTTTGGAAAGTTTAGTGAGATTTGACCAAAGATTGAATTTTCTATAAATATTTCTGCAGTCACTCACATCAGAATATGAAGCACAGTCATGTCAGCATTCAAAATTGAATGTAGGCAGAGCAAAATCGATAGGAAGCTTCAAAATATTGCTTGTAGGGCGTTAAAACCTGGCAAACATCAAACTAAAGCATGTATTCCACCCACCTATGCATATTTGTAACACAAAACACCCAATTGCTGGTCTCTTTGGAGGTGCTGGATGGAGATTCGAACATCAGAGAACAAAGGATGGTTTAATCAGAGAACAAAGAAAACAAAACAAGTACAGATACATTCAAAGAACACCGCCCCCATGCCAAATAAATAAATAACATATCCTCCAGCACGCGACATTGCTGGGGCGCTTTTGGCACCTGGCGATGCCGCAGTGCAGCACATGGAGACGCAATTGGGAGCAATAATTGATTGATTAATTGTGTAATTAAAGTAAATAAATAGTAATCATAAAATAATTAATTTCTTAATCAATTGGCTAATAGCATACCTAAACCACCACTGTTTCATATGAATCTGCAACTTTTTGAAAATTATTTAATGAACTAAATTAATCGAAAATATTTAATAAGTAATCGATTAATTGATTTATCAATAAATCAAAAATATTCTTCATAGTCAAATTATTTGGTCACTGTCGTGTCCAAATATCAACTTCCTAGCTCAAAAGGTGCCTAAGATATTGCCCAGATGAGAAAGAAAATAAATGATTAATAATTGAAATAAATAAATAATAATCGTAAAATAATAAATTTCTCAATCAATTGGCTCATATCATACCTAAACCACCACCGTTTCATTTGAAGTTGTAATTTTGAACTTTTTGAAAATTAATTAAGTAATTATTTGAATAATTAAATAATTAATTGATTAATTGATTAATCAATAAAAAAACAAAAACATTTACAGCCAAATTGCTTGGTTACTGTCGTGTCCAAATATCAGCTTCATAGCTCAAAAGGTGCCTTGGATATTGCACAGATGAGAAAGAAAATAAATAAGTACTTAATAAATTATTAATAATTAAGCAAATGATCAATTAATTGATTAATCAAAAAATAAAGAAAATATGAGGATGGCTGAGATATTTCCCAGACAAGCAAGAAAACAAACAAACAAATTGAGTGAAAACAGAGTACTCTATTTTGGCGCACATCATCGCCGGGCCCCCTTCGGCACCCAGCGATGACGTCATGCAGTGCCTGGAGATGGAATCGGAAAGGAACGGTGTATAATACCCCTGGGCGCTCAACTTGTAAAATAAAGCAGTGCACTGCACCGACTAAAGGTATTTTAAACAGCATCACGGTATTTAAGACCAATTTCAATGGTTGCTAGGAGACAGGACAGCATGTACAATCATACTAACGTAATCATAAGACTTGAAATAAACAAAATAAAAATAGCTGTTTTGGGTGTAACCCCCCCCCCCCAAAAAAAAAAATGGGGGGGGCTCTGTTTTACATTAATGTTCTTGAAATTCATGCAATATAATAATTTAGTACACGGTTTGGAGAAAAATATACTTCTGGTGTCCTTGTTTGGCACATGATACATATCAGGAGCTCCTCCATGAGCATATTCATCTATCTATAATTCCACTAATCTCTGTGTGTATGTTTGTTTGTACGTTTGTTTGTTTGTTTGTATGTCTGTGACCGCTGTTTCTCGACAACTACCGGTCCGATATACTTTAAACTTGCCAGGTATATTGCTGGGGACCCGAGGATGTGCCTTTTCAAGGTTTCATATTAATCGGAGAAGTAGTTACCGAGCTATGGCGATTTCTTTACCAAACACTGCAAGCCGTTCGCTTTGGACCAAACCATTGCATGTAAATAGAGGGGGGGGTTCTGTGGTCGTTGCAAATGGACCAAACCATTCATGTAAATAGAGGGGGGGGGGGTTCTGTGGTCGTTACTGCCACGTGGTTTCAAAGTTTTTTTTTGTTGTTGTTGTTTGCACGCATGTTTTTTTGCACCCACGTACGGGCACGCCCTAGGATGTTTACACACACACACCCCTACACAAATTTTTTTTTTTTTTTTTTTTTGGCAAGGAACGGGCACCCACGTACGGGCACGTCCTAGCTTATATATAGTACGGGCATGCCCGAGTCTATCTATAATTCCAGTAATCTCTGTGTGTGTGTATGTGTGTATGTCTGTGTGTTTGTCTGTGACCGCTGTTTCTCGACGACCACGGGTCCGATATACTTGAAACTTGCCAGGTATATTGCTGGGGACCTGAGGATGTGCCTTTTCAAGGTTTCATATTAATCGGACAAGTAGTTACCGAGCTATGGCGATTTCTTTACCAAACTCCGCAAGCCGTTCGCTTTGGACCAAACCATTTCATGTAAATAGAGGGGGGGGGTTCTGTGGTCGTTGCGAATGGACCAAACCATTCATGTAAATAGAGGGGGGGGGGGTTCTGTGGTCGTTACTGCCACGTGGTTTCAAAGTTTTTTTTTGTTGTTGTTGTTTGCACGCATGTTTTTTTGCACCCACGTACGGGCACGCCCTAGGATGTTTACACACACACACCCCTACACAAATTTTTTTTTTTTTTTTTTTTTGGCAAGGAACGGGCACCCACGTACGGGCACGTCCTAGTCTATCTATAATTCCAGTAATCTCTGTGTGTCTGTATGCGACCGCTGTTTCTCGACAACTACCAGTCCGATATACTTGAAACTTGCCAGGTATATTGCTGGGGACCCGAGGATGTGCCTTTTCAAGGTTTGAAATTAATCGGACAAGTGGTTCCCAAGGTATGGTCACCGTACTCGCAAGCCGTTCGCTTTGGCTTTGCGAATGGACCAAACCATTTCATGTAAATAGAGGGGGGGGGGGGTTCTGTGGTCGTTACGCCGTTCGCTTTGGCTTTGCGAATGGACCAAACCATTTCATGTAAATAGAGGGGGGGGGGGTTCTGTGGTCGTTACTGCCACGTGGTTTCAAAGTTTTTTTTTGTTGTTGTTGTTTGCACGCATGTTTTTTTGCACACACGTACGGGCAAGCACGTACGGGCAAGCACGTACGTGCGGGCACGCCCTAGTATTGTAAACAAGCGTTACGCCTAGGTCCCCCGTCGGTGAAGTGACGTGAGTTGACAAAGTGGAAGACGCAAGGCGGCCATCTTGGATTTTGACGTGGCGACCCAATTTTCAATAGCGTTCTTCCTTATGCGTAGATACACCCACACACCAGGTTATAAATTAGTAGTTCATTTATTTTTCAAGATATTCCGCTCACAAGGTTCAGACATACATGGCGGCGGCCATCTTGGATTTTGACGTGGCGACCTAATTTTCAATAGGGTTTGTAACGTTTGGTTATTCAGACACAAACAAGTCAACAAGATGGCGGGCCAACGGACTGCCGTTTATTCGTCATGGTGTCGTGAACATGCCGTAAACCATGACGTGAACATAACGTCATGATGTAATGCGTTATGTTACAACCATGTCGTAAACCATGACGTGAACATAACGTTATGATATAATGCGTTATGTCGCATCTCCCTTTGACAAACAACAAACGGAAAATTAAGTGAAGCATGGCACAGCAAGTAATAAAAGATGTAGCTGATGCATGAACGAACATGAACAAAATAAGTGTAAACATTTAGAACATACTGTCACAACAGTAAAACAGGGGTAGACTACCCTGAGTTACAAGGTGCTAGAAGAAGGGTTAGTCTGCCCTCAGTTTGTCACATAATCCTCTAGATGTTTGGGTCTGTTGATGACGCGGCCTGACTTCGTGGTGAGAGGATTCTGACCCTGTTCAGGCGGCAGAGAGGATGGCGTGTGTGTGACTGGCGAGGGTTGCCCTGTACGGGCTGTAGAGTGCAGACTGCTGCTGCACGGGCAGTGCTGTGTGGTCTGAGCTGAGCTGGGAGCTGGCAGACCAGCTGGAGCAGTAGCACAGTGTGGGGTCGGTCTGGTCGGTTGCCGGGTTGCATACGTCAGTGCTGTGGAGCTTGGCTGATGAGCACCGTATGTTGAGAGGCGGAGGTGTTTCCTGTTTCGGCGATACTTCCTGCCATTACTTTCAACGATATATGATCTGGGCACACTGTGATGGGCTACAACTGTTGCAGGCAGCCAGTTGTTTGTACCTGGGAGTGGAGTCATCCTTACTGGGTCTCCTGGGAGGAGGGCGGGCAGGTCTCTTTGGACATGTTTGTCGTGGTGGACCCGTTGCTTCTCCTTGCTCTGATCGAGCTTCTTCCTGACCTCATCACAGTTCAGAGTAATTGGACGCAACAACTCACGAGAGGTTGGCAGCAGGTTGCGGGGTCTGCGAGACATGCAAAGCGTGGCAGGTGACATGTTGCAACTTTCCAGCGGCGAGGTCCTGTAGTCAAGGAGGGCCAGATGTTTATCACTGCACTTAGACCAGAGTCGCTTTACCGTCTGTATGGCTCTCTCAGCTGCACCATTTGACTGAGGGTATCGGGGCGAAGACGTCTGGTGATTGATGTGATAGTCAGCACAAAACTGGGAAAATTCTTGTGAGCTGAACTGAGGTCCGTTATCTGTTCTGAGTGTCTCTGCGATGCCGTGTCGACACATTTGTGATTTGAGGGCGTTGACAGTGACTGCTGTGCTGAGGTTTGTCAGAGCATCCACCTCGATGAATTTGGAGAAACAGTCGGTTGTGAGTAAGTATTGATTCTCTTCATATTCGAAGATATCAGCAGCCACCTCAATCCAAGGTAACAGAGGTGTTTTCAGGGGCATCAGAGTTTCTGCGTGCTGCTGACTTTGGTACAAACTGCACTGTGGGCAATCACTGACGACGTCTTCAATTTGTGCAGTCATGCCTGGCCAGAACAGAGCTTCTCGGGCTCTCTGTTTGCATTTGCTGATTCCCATGTGTGAGCCATGTATTTGTCGCATCATGTCTGGACGCATTGTTGTGGGTACAACGATTCTCATGCCTTTGTAAACAATTCCATCCATCACCGACAGCTCCTCACGGTACTGCCAGTATGCACGGATGCTGTGAGGTGTTTCAGCTTTGGTGTCTGGCCATCCTTTCAGAACCATGGTGTGCAGTTCATTCAACTCTTCAGCAGTTCTCTGCTGGAACTGCGCGTAGCGAGACGGCACCACTGATATGAAGTCTACCATATTGATTAGCTCAATGTCCATCTCTGGTGTAGTATCTGGGAGGTTAGCACGGCTCAGGGTGTCGCCCAGTGGAATGTCCTTCCCTGGTTTGTACGTGATTGTCAAGTCATACGGCTGCAACTTCAGGAGCATTGATTGTAGCCTCATAGGTGCTGCTAGTAGGGGCTTGGTGTGAATTGACTGCAACGGCTTGTGGTCGGACTCGACGGTGATGTTTGATGTCCCAAATATGTAGTAATGGAACTTCTTGCAGGCATGTACAATGGCCAACATTTCCTTCTCCAGCACAGCACTCGGGTTGATTGAGAGAATTCACAAGGTCAGTGACCTTAGTGATTATCCTGATCTTCTCCACACAACAGGTGTACTGCCAGGCAAGTATTCTCTGAAAATCGACCCCACTGTGCCCCCTGCTGTCCATGGACCACGTCGGCAACCAAAAGCTCTGTACGACAAAGTTAAAGCCAAGCTAATAGAAATGCAAAAAGATGGGCACATTGCTCGTGTCACTGAACCGACAGACTGGGTGAGCTCCATGGTCACCGTAGTTAAGAAAGACAAAATCAGAATCTGCATTGACCCAAAAGACCTAAACAAGGCAATTAGGAGAGAACACTATTACATTCCAACAGTTGAAGAAGTGGTTGCATCAATGATACCAGGTTCAAAGTATTTCTCTGTACTTGACGCCAAATCCGGATTCTTACAGATCCCACTTCTGACACCATGTAACGTTTGGTTATTCAGACACAAACAAGTCAACAAGATGGCGGGCCAACGGACTGCCGTTTATTCGTCATGGTGTCGTGAACATGCCGTAAACCATGACGTGAACATAACGTCATGATGTAATGCGTTATGTTACAACCATGTCGTAAACCATGACGTGAACATAACGTTATGATATAATGCGTTATGTCGCAGGGTTCTTCCATATGCCGAATTGCACCCACACACCAAATTAGAATTCGGTCCTTCGCTTACACACGCACGCATGCACGCAGGCACGGACGGGAAAGCCATAGTCCCCCTTTCGCTCCGCGGTGCGATGGGGGACAACAAACAGAACAGATCATGTTGTTAAACCATGATTATTATGATCATCATGCTTTGGCAGCAAATCTACAATCAGAAAACAATGATACTTTTGTGCGTTGAGCTCTAACCCTTATTTAATTTATTCATGATGAAATGAAAATAAATTAAATTGATGTATGTGGGAAAATTACACACCCAGACCAGGAATCGAACCCAGGTCCTCTGGAAAACTGTACCAGTGCTCTGCCATATGAGCAATCTGGGCGACCCTGACTGAGCATGCAATTTTCCCACACATATGATTGCCACTCTCTTTCCATCAATGCTTCTGGGGCACTCGCTGCCAACCATAGGAGCAACAATGGCCTTAACACGAGAGGGTCTTCCTTCCTGGTACGGTTCACCAAAGGACCTGGTTTCGATTCCTGGTCTGGGCATGTAATTTTCCCACATATATAAATTTAATTATTTAATCCTGTTCATTGATGTAATTGAAAATAAATTGTATAATTGTAGATGAAGGTTGGGCAGATGCCCTCTCCCACCCCAACTTCCCCCTTTCCCAGTATAGCCCCTTAAGTCATTGTAATGTTCAATATCCTGAACTTCTACAGCAGAGATTTCTCACCAGACAATTTCAAAGGAAAAACGTTCAGGAAACAGAAAAAACGACCTGAGAACATTTAAAAGTTTGAGCCTTCCCAGCTGCCAAATTGAATATGTTTCATCCCTGATTAAGGACAATCATATAGGTGTGGGAGGCTGTGCCTGTGCGTTGATAAAAAGGTTGAAAAAGGTTTTTAGACTTGCAGCCCATTTTGGCAGAATGAGCTCAACTAACAGCCATATGATAGCAATTTATCTGAATGGGCATGAAAATTCAAAGCAATCAGCTACTGTCATTAACAGAACCCACATCGAGGTGGCAGTGAAACAGCATTTAGCTGCTGAAAGGCAAAGAGTCAAGGCCCAGCAGGTGCTTGATATAAAATATGATGAAAGATTTTCATGCACTACATGGCAATTTATTTATGGGTGTCCAAGGATGATGGAAAACAGAGCAGCAGGGAGCAGAGGGTCAACAGACAGAAAGTGGGGCAACGGGGTAACAGGGAGATAATAACACATGGATGTACACACGATGGCCAGAGGAGAGGAGCTATAGGTGAAAAGGGGACAGGGATGGAATAAATAGTGAACCTCAGATGGAGAATTGGGAGAGTCCAGGTGTTGGAGGTGGGCATCAGGCTTGAAAAGTTCAAAGAAGAGTTTCCACCATGATTTTTTGTATGAGGTGGAATCAAAAATATTATCTCTTCACAAACTACAAAGAAAGGACAAATATTCAATTGCCGAGTTTCACTAGCGAACAAAAACGTCGCAAGTCTACAAAAGCTCCCTGTTGTTGTTGTGGTTGTGGTTGTTGTGGTTCTTGGTGGGGGTCGATTTTTCAAATGTGCACGCATTGGTTGGACAGGTGTCCGAACCCACCCACATTTGTCGCTTGACTCCACCCACCATGGCACCCAGACAAAATAATATGGCCACCATCTTGATTTTCTGGTGGGCTTAAGACTTAGTAAGACTTGGGTCAAGTGTTCCTCACAATGAGCGACACCAAAATATCTATTTTTTATTTTTTATTTTTTTTGTATACTGAATCGAGGCTCGTGAAAGAGCTAACATTTATTTCACAAACAAATCAACCAGACAAACAAAGCATACAAAAAGAGGGAGCAGAAGACAAGATGGGGAGAGGAGGGGTAGCACACAAACACAACACCTGAGAGCAGGGAGAAGCACGGGAGGGAGAGGGCCTGGGGGGAGGAGGCGTGGGAAGGGGGGGGAGGGGGGGGAGAGGTGTAAAACACAAGGACACCAAGGACTTCCAGGACAGAAGTTGGTATTTCAAAAAAGTGTAGGATTTGGGGTGAAATTAGCGGGGGTAGAAAAGATCAAGGTTTTGGATGGGGGAAGATAAGAGACGGTGGTGAACAGCTGTTTTAAAGACCTCGAGGGTGGAGTGGGATTGAAGAGAGTGAGGGAGTTTGTTCCAGAGGCGGGAGAAAAGAGGAATGAATGAGTGAAGGTGAGCAGCAAGTCTTGATTTTGGCAGTTTAACCATAAGAGGGTTGCAGGCAGATCTTGTGCGACCTGTAGGAATATTTTGGGGACAGAGCCCAGAGAGAGCTGGGGGGGGCGAGGCCAGAGAGGAGTCGGTAGAAGACGGAAAGACCACCAACCTGCCTGCGGTGAGTGAGTGAAAGGCCCTTGGAGTTTGCTTCATCGCGGGAGATATTAAATGTCGAATAAAAATTATTGGTAAGGTTTAATGAAGAACGTCAGTCCATACGGTACATGCCTCCCTTAAAATATAGCGTTACATAATTTTTGAACTGCCATATATTGGGGTTAAACAAGCCGTGATAATGTGACGAATCAGCTAGTTCTGATATAACCGTGGTGGAGGCTGACATGGATGAGAGGTGTCGTGTTAAGTTTTTAATAGCGCATTAAATGTGTGTTTCTCAATCGTGCTGTTGATATTTTAAGAGTGCTTAAAATGCGCGTTTCCCAATTGTCAGTCCATTCGTCTGTCCCACTGTCCGTCTGTAAACAATTGCGACTTCTGCTCTGAAACTGCTGATGGGATTTGTGACCAAACTTGGGTAAAATGATCTTTGGTGTGGTAGAACTAAAGTTTGTTCATGGCATCCTCCCATCCACCTATAAGTAGGTCAGTGTATGACTTAAAGGTCCCAAAAGTATTTGAATTTCGATCTAGTTTGGCCACCATTTTGGATTACAGGAAAACCTTTAACAAACCTTTCTTCTCTCAAACCTTTCTTCTCTCAAACCTCAAAAACCTTTCTTCTCTCAAACCGCTAAACAAATCCATGCTAAACTTTAAATTTGTGATAAACTACCAATGGGAGATATAATTTGATAACAATGACATCATTAGTCACGTGGTCTGGCAGCCACATTGGATCAAAGGAAAACCTTTAAAATCCATATTCTCTGAAACTGTTCAACCGATCAATGTGAAACAAAGGTATGATCGACTACCTATGGGAACGTTTTATTAAAATAAGCTGATCCAAAACACAATATGGCCACCAGTGATGTTATCTATATATAAAAGGAGTTGTGTGCGTGTGAGTTCCAGACTCCTCTATACCTTTAGATCCCTGAGCACCTCGATGACCCCTTAAGACCCAAAGACCATTTATAACCTCAAGGCCCCTTATGACCATTAAGACCTTTAAATACCGCATAATATCCCCAAGTTCCCAAAGACCTCTAAGACCCTTTAGACCCTCAATAACCTTAAGACCCCTAAAACTCCCAACACCCAAAAGACATTTAAGACCCCCAAAGATGTTTAAGACCCCTAAGACCTACAAGACCATTAAGACCCCCGAGAGTCCCCAAGACCCTTTAATACCACTAAGACCCATAAGACACTTAAGACCCACAAGGCCCTTTAAGACACCAAAGACCCCTTATACAGCCTAAGACCTCCAAGACTCTTTAAGACTCCAAATGGAACAAGCATTCTGAGTATTGCGCTGCAATACATGTCCTCTACCAAAGTTCAAAGTGACATAACTTTGTTAAAAATGATCGAATATGCAAATTTATGCACGGTTGATGCTGGTTTTCAAACTTGATCTGAGGTATGCTGAGACACACGTGTGTCACGCCTCGCCTCGTTGATAAGCCCGCAAGGTCGCTCCGTGGAGCGGCCTGCACGTATTGCACTGTGTGAATTATATAAATTATTACCAACTCACGGTCTGAGGTACTAGCGATTCAAGAGATATCCATTTTTTATGGCACATTGGAGAAGCTAATGCGAGGTTTCTTCTTCCTCAGCTTGTCACAACTCTGTCAAATGCGATCGAGTTTAAAAAAGTCAGAATTTGACCAAATCTGTTTTATTCGTTTGTTAATATACCTCAGCTATTGACAAATCTTAAATTAGAATTTTATTTGAGGTTAAAATGACCGCGACAGGTCGTGTCCAACGATGCTTTCAGTCTGTACATGTGATAAATAATTAAATCCGCACACTTGACGCCTCTTCTTCTTCACGCAATAACAACTTCTAGCTTCCAGACCATACATCCAATCATCTTGAAATTTTGCACACTTGTTACTCTTCATGACTTCTAGTATAGTATGAAGGTTCACGTCGATCAATGAAGCGATTCAAGAGATATACATTTTTAAAATATTTTCGTTTAATTAACGATATCTGCCAAACCACGTGAGCTATCGCAAATTCCAAAATGTCTCTCGGTCCCTGCTCTCAAATGTTGTGTTTGTGTCCTTCCCCCTCTCTCCCCATCTTGTCTACCGCTCCCGATGTTATTTGTTTTATGTGTCTGTTTGTCTTTCTGTGTGATTATTGTTCGCTCTTTCACGAGCCTCGATCTTGTATACAAAAAAAAAAAAAAAAAAAGGACATTTTAGTAGACTGACAGGCGGAACAGATCTGTGAAGTTTCCCCTCGATTGGATCAAAAATGAGGGAGGGGCTCGGTTTTAAAGGTTCATGCTTAAAAACGTCATAACTCTGAAACCATGTGACGCATGACGTCATGCTCGCTGACTTTTCTGTTCGTCATGGGTATGCAATTCTGTCTGCAAAGTTTGGCCTCGATCTGTTCAGCCGTTGCAGAGAAAAAGGGGTTTTCGTGTTTTCACGAAAAACAATATGGCGCCCGAACCACGTGACCTGTGACGTCATAATTACCATGAAAATATTCTACAGACCGAGTCCCTCCTATGGTGAAAATTTGATCTCAATCGGTCCAATTATTGCAGAGAAAATCTTTTTTAAAGGAAATTAAAACTTAAAATGGCACTGAGTTAAGGATCATCAGAATTATCAGAATTCCCAAAGTTCAAAGTGCCATAACTTTGTCAAAAATGATCGAAACGTCGTGAAGTTCGAACTTGATCTGTAACTTATCATGAGGAAACGATGTGCCAAGTTCGAAATCATTAGCATTTAGCGTTTAGAAAAAAAGTCCGGAAAACTATTATTTGCGTGACGGACTGACGGACTGACAGACGGACAGACTGACGGACTGACGGACTGACGGACGGAGGGACGGCGTGCAAACCTATAGTCCCCTCCGGTGTACACCGGTAGGGGACTAACAAGCATTCTGAGTATTGCACTGCAATACATGTCCCCTACCAACAATCTGTCGTCCAGAAAACTGTTGGGGAAATTACCAAAGTTCAAAGTGCCATAACTTTGTCAAAAATGATCGAAACGTCGTGAAGTTCGAACTTGATCTGTAACTTATCATGAGGAAACCATGTACCAAGTTTGAAATCATTAGCATTAAGAGTTTAGAAAAAAAGTTCGTAAAACTGTTCTTTGCGTGATGGACTGACAGACTAACAGACTGATATACAGAGGGACGGAGGGACGGAGTGCAAACCTATAGTCCCCTCCGGTGTACACCGGTAGGGGACTAATAAGCCAGCAAGGTCGCTCCGTGGAGCAGCCTGCACGTATTGCACTATGTGTGAATTATACAATTACCAACTCACGGTCTGAGGTAACTCGGCTAAAAATTATCCAATTTGCACCAAATAAAGTTTATGAATGGTTGCACAGACCCCTACTTCTCACTAAAAGTGGAAACAGAATGTAAATTGAAGTTAAAACAAGGAATATTAACAGCTTTGACTTACCGCAGAACAAATTATAGTCCGGAAAACTGTTGGGGAAATTACCAAAGTTCAAAGTGCCATAACTTTGTCAAAAATGATCGAAACGTCGTGAGGTTCGAACTTGATCTGTAACATTACATGAGGAAATCATGTACCAAGTTTGAAATCATTAGCTTTAAGAGTTTAGAAAAAAAGTCCGGAAAACTGTTCTTTGCGTGACGGACTGACAGACGGACAGACGGAGGGATGGAGTGCAAACCTCTCGTCCCCTCCGGTGTACACCGGTAGGGGACTAATAAGACCCTTAAGCTGGGCAGTTTACACACCTTAAGTCCCTTGACTCCCTTTAGACCCCTTATACCTTAGCACCATTTAGAGCCTTTGCACTTTTCAGTGATGTTAGACAGCTTGGTCCATTTAGAGCTTTAGACCACTTAGACCTTTTTAGACCCTTTTTGCATGATTGAGAGGTTCGATCCTTTCAACCCATTAGACCTTATAACTACTATTGGAACATACTCTTTATACGTTTAGACCATCTAAAACCTTTTAGGTGCACACCATACTCACATCTGTAGTCGTTTTGCAAAACAGACTGTAGTTTTTCAGCAAGTAATGCCCAAACCCGACCCATCCAGTGGGTACTCTACTAGTAATAGAGCCATTTTCTCTAAAAATATGAATTGTAGACACATTGGAGTTCCACCTTATCAAATAGGGCTAATTTTGACACAACAGGAAGTGATGTCATCTATCTATAATTCCAGTAATCTCTGTACGTTTGTACGTTTGTACGTCTGTACGTCTGTACGTCTGTACGTCTGTTTGTCTGTGACCGCTGTTTCTCGACAACCACGGGTCCGATATACTTTTAACTTGCCAGGTATATTGCTGGGGACCCGAGGATGTGCCTTTTCAAGGTTTCATATTAATCGGACAATTACTTACCGAGCTATGTCCAAAAAACGATTCAACCAATCAGAGAGCAGCGAACTATCGCGTGTGCCGAACGTGGCGGACACACTCTGCCTCGGATGGCACATTTGAGAGCGTATTCATTTATTTCACGTTTGCAAACTATGTTGGCGTTAAACTATGTTTTAAAACTAATAAAAACGAATTTGCGATTCATTCGCTTTCCTGCGCGTTTGTGCACGCGATGGCGATTTCTTTACCAAACTCCGGAAGCCGTTCGCTTTGGACCAAACCATTTCATGTAAATAGAGGGGGGGGATTGTCACCGTACTCGCAAGCCGTTCGCTTTGGACCAAACCATTTCATGTAAATAGAGGGGGGGGATATAATTTTAGATATAGATATAGTACGGGCAATGCCCTAGTTATACCAAAAGGGGGCAATATCTCAAAGACTAAGGCTCATAGCCTGGAGGGAGTTGCATTGCAGTGAACATCATGTGAATACTACTACTTGACCTGAAGTTTGTATTCTAAACCCAGCTCTTTTTTTGCCCTGATCCATCCATCACTCCACTTTCATCCAGCCAGGTGAGCTGCAGGACCATTGGTCCTCTATTCCTATTGTTGCTCGAGGCTGGAGCTAATTGGTGGGTTTTATTCTGTATTTACCGAAATTGGTTTGAAGGCTTCTTCAAAGTTGGGAAATAAAGGTGCTGTATTAGTGAAATGAAATGTCAAGACAGTGGAGAAAGCAACATAAAAGCCAACAACATCCTGAATTGCTGATGGGAAGGATATATATACGATGCAGGACTCATTTTCTGCCAAGTTGAGTCAGGGTAGATTAAAGTGATATACTTTACAAAAGGTCATTCAATTGATGGTGTTGAGCCAAAATGCAGAAAGCATTCACATGAATCAATTTCAGGGCAACATCCTGCTTAATGGAACACTTTTCAGTAGCACAGAGGCCTTGGAAGGCAAGTATCGCATCGATATGAACTGTTCATTTGGATCTGTTTTCAATGATAACAGGTTGAGGGTAACATTTCCTGAAGGCCGAATCAAATAGGAAATTGGTCATAAATCAAAGCGGAAATTGATCTTCTTGTTTTAAGATCCCGGAGCGAGCAAGGAAGCTCCACCAAGATGCCCAATCAATATGCTGTTGGCCTGTTAAAATAAAAAGGCCTCGTAAAGAAAAACGATGGGAATAGGTAGGTGGTGTGCCAATTATAAAGCACACCTCAAGCCAGGAGAGAGTAAAATAATGGGAGGTAACGTGGGGACTGGAATTTCTGCCAATACTGGTAGAAGGGTACGGCGGAGAAGCAGACTCATGCAGTGATGCATCCGGCATGCGCTCCGGTGTCTCCCAGTACTCCATGTCTCTCTCTCTCTCTCCTTTGGCACTTATTTTCCCTGAATTGTTTTCTTTTCTTTTTTTCTACTCTACTTAAATCCTACTCCAAATGTAACTTATACTTCCACTTCTTCTGCCACTCTTCCCACCAGTGAGCTTCTGTCCTTGTATGTATAGCCTGCCAATTGGGTGGTCATGCACCACATGCCAATGAATGTCTATGCACCATATGAAACAACATGAGCCTTGTTCGGGTAGCAGGGAAATGACGGAAATGGAAAGCCGAGCATGGATTAGGAGTGATTGGGTTATAATAATAAAGGAGGGGGATAAGATGGGGTAACACGGGTTTGTAGGGCAGCTGCAGCTCTAAATGATTGACAGATTGCCTCATCCATGACTACTAAGCCAAGCATCACCCCCACCAAGATGAAGCAATGGCATGAAGACAGGCAGTGGATATTTCTCTTACACTTATACACTACACGAAGCCTGGTGTTGGCTTAGCGGTTAGGGTACTGGCTTGGGATCCTGGGATCCTGGGTTTGAATCCTGGTCGATCGCTGAATTAACGCCAGGGGGGTTGACTCAGCCTGTCATCCTTCCGAGGTCGCGCAAATTGAGTATCAGTTCACTAGTAATTCCCTATGTGTCGCAAGAAGTGACGAAACAGGATTGGTGGCAGGAAGGGCATCCGGCCATAAAACATTGCTTCAAAAAGGGGACCACGGTGCCCGAAAAAGGCCAACTGCCGCTCTGTGGGGAAAAATGGTCTCTAAAGGTGGTTCACTTATACACTACTCGGGTGATCTTCCCCAACCCCTTTCCCATGTGTGTAACAATATAACGCCATTTGAACATCACATGGGGAAAGCTGCTCAGGTAGCCTGCTCAGCGTCGACGAGTCTGGCATTTCACTCAGGCCAACTGGCACGGTCTTCAAGCAGCCATCAATCATCTGGACTGGTCTCCCATCTCTACCACCTCTGACATCAACTCATCCTGGGAATTCTTCCAAAGTAAATTGCTCTCTCTCATGCAGAGATTTATCCCATCTCGTCTTCAGTTGTCATACCCTTCCTCCCGTCCATGGTACACGGATTCTTGTGGTGAGGCTGTTGCCCAGAAACAGCTTGCCTTCACCTCATGGAAGGCAAATGCAACGGAAGGTAATCTCATTTCCTTTCACAAAGCCTGGAACAAGTGTGTGTCTACCCTCAGGAGAGCCAGGAAACTGATATCTCTCGACTCTCAAACCTGTCTCCCTCTTCCAAATCCTGGTGGCGTCTGGTCAAATCTGTTTCTGGTGTTTGTTCCCCCTCCATCCCCTCCCTCACCTCAAACGGCTACACAGCTGACTCCGCACGTGAAAAAGCTGAATGCCTCAACTCTGTGTTTGCCTCTAAATCTTGTGTCCCAAACCCATCCCTCTCTGTACCCACCGTACCCAGTCGTACCCAGCTGCTCCTGGACTCCATGTCCTTTCCCCCTGACAAGGTGGAAAAGTTTCTATCAACCCTCAACTCTGATTCTGCAACTGGACCTGACGGCATCAGCCCACGGGTCCTAAAATCCTGTTCTTCCGCTCTTTCACTCCCTCTCTCTGTTCTCTTCACCCTCTCTTTTGCTCAAGGTCAACTGCCATCTGCTTGGAAATCAGCCAACATCACCGCTCTACACAAAAAGGTGCAAAAACAGATCGTAGCAACGACAGACCAATCAGCCTTCTCCCAATTATCAGCAAAGTCATGGAATCCATCATTGCTTCGGATATGAAATCTTTCCTCTTCTCCAATGGCTTGATCTCTGATCATCAATTTGGTTTCAGACCAGGTCACTCTACTCTGGACATGCTGCTTCTGCTGTCTCAACAATGGATGGAGGTCCTCAATGCCAAACAGGAAATTAGAGCTGTCTCCCTCGACATATCATGCGCCTTCGATACGGTCTGGCACCGCGCTCTGCTCACCAAACTCTCCTCCTTTGGTATCCATGGAAATCTCCATGCATGGCTGGCGGACTTCCTCTCTAGTCGTAGTCAACGTGTGGCCCTGAATGGGTTTCTCTCATCTCCTCTTCCTGTTCAGGCTGGAGTTCCCCAAGGCAGTGTTCTGGGCCCTGTGCTTTTTCTGGTCTTCATCAATGATCTTTCTGACTCTCTTGAAAATCCTCTCTATCTCTTTGCTGATGACTCCACTCTCTGCCGCTCCATTCCTCATCCCTCAGATCGGCAGTCTGCAGCCTCCTCACTCTCTGCAGACCTGGATAAAATCACAGACTGGGCAAACAAGTGGAACATGTCTTTCAATCCTGACAAATCTCACACTCTTACGATGTCTCTCCGAAAAGACCGACTGGACAACCCTCCCATCTACTTTCTGAATAATCCTCTCCAAGAAGTTCTGTCACTCAAGCTTTTGGGTCTCACTATCTGCCACGATCTTTCCTGGGAAAACCACATTTACAAGCTGGCCTCCAAAGCCAGTCGCCGACTGGGCATCCTCCGTCGTGTGAAGTCCTTCCTTGGCACACCTGAGCTCCTCACCACATACAAGGCTTTCATCGGCAGCTCAATGGAGTACTGCTCTCCCCTCTGGGCTGGTGCTCCTGCCTCACACCTAGCTCGTCTTCACGCTGTTGAAACCAAAGCTTTCAGAATCATTGGAATCTCCCGCGATGACGCTATCTCCGAGGGCCTTTCACTTACTCACCGCAGGCAGGTTGGTGGTCCTTCCGTCTTCTACCAACTCCTCTCCGGCCTTGCTCCCCCATCTCTCTCTGGGCTCTGTCCCCCAAATATTCCTACAGGTCGCACAAGATCTGCCTGCAACCCTCTTATGGTTAAACTGCCAAAATCAAGACTTTCTGCTCACCTTCACTCCTTCATTCCTCTTTTCTCCCGCCTCTGGAACAAACTCCCTCACTCTCTTCAATCCCACTCCTCCCTCCAGGTCTTTAAAACGGCTGTTCACCACCATCTCTTATCCTCCCCCATCCAAAACCTTGATCTTTTCTACCCCCGCTAATTTCACCCCAAATCCACTTTTTTGAGGTGCCGACTTCTTTCCTGGAAGTCCTTTGTGTCCTTGCGTTTTATACCTATCCTGCCTCCCCCCAGGCCCTCTCCCTCCCACACATCTCCCGATGTCCCTGCTCTCAAATGTTGTGTTTGTGTGCTTCCTCCCCTTCTCTCCCCATCTTGTCGACCGCTCCCCTTTTTACATACTTTGTTTGCTTGTTTGTTTGATTTGTTTGTTTGATAAATGTTAGCTCTTTCACGAGCCTCGACTCTGTATACAATAAAAAAAAGAAGAAAAAAAGCTAATGTCCCTTATTACCTGCCAAACCTGTGACTGTGAGAACCCTTACTACCTCTGAGAAATTGTCCAAAGGATAACGCTCTAAAATCCTGCAGAACTGTGAAAAAGCAAATATTTAGAACTGCAAATGAAATGCTACAGCGAAGAGAATTACAGGAAAAAAATGGGCCAATGAGGAATAAAAGTGTGAGAAACATACGAATAAAAATATTATGTTTGATTCAAAAAGTAAGAGTTTGTCTTCAGACAAGTAGAAGAATGCTTGATAGATCAGCATGCTGAACTAACAAATAAATAAAACATAATGGTTGGTGTTTTTTTTTTTAGAAAATAGGGCAAAATGGAGAAGATTGTCATGGGACCCACAAGGCTAACCCCGCTCTCGCAGGGAAAATGGCCTTAACATGCCTGATATTGTTGTTGGTGGTTGGTGGTGTTTTTTAGCAGGAAGTAAAATAAGTAAGGCCACAAGAAGAACACGGTTATGAGAATATCTCAACCATCATGGAAATACATAACACCAGAATATTTCTGAAAAACTATTTTTTAGAATGCCTAAACTATGCAAAACTGTTATGAAAGCAATAGGTGGCCATTTTTCCACTGTGATTTCTTTTTCTTGGTGTTCTTCCAATCCAAAAAAAGACAAAAATTCCAGTACATTGAACAGGTTTTGCCTTTAGGGTTCTAACTTTTTCTTTTTTGGATGCATAGTTGAGGCTCATAAAAGAGATATTACACTGTACGGATCACAACATAACAGCATGAAAAAGGAACAGTAAAGCGAGGGGATAAACACCAACAGCAGAGTATACGGCGAAGAGGAAGAGGATGACTTGGACAGACAAAGGGTGTGGGGAGGAATAGGGTGGACAAGATGGATACAGAACGAAACCCCAAGGAGGAAAAACTGGAAATTTGGATGGAGGAGGGAGGGATTGGCTCTGTCTGGTCACTGCAGGTCACGTGATCCAAGCCCATGGAGCTTACACTGGAACTGGTTGCCGGGCAATGCGAACAAAACCAAGACAATGAATGTTGTTAGACTCTACTATGTTATTAGACTAAACACATTCAACACCATATGGAAGATATCATCCGCATCCAAATCAAGTTCAGAAAGTTTGATGCACCTGACACATGAAAGAGAGTGGCTCACAGGTGTTCCGGAGCAGTGCACCCAGCTCCTCCATCTGTGTACGGTACTTCAAACGCACCCGAGCCAGCTCGCCGCCATTGCAGCGGATGGTCACTTCAACATGACCGGGAGGCAAGTCTGCAAACAATCCCCTCATGGCTTATCCAGCTGCCTCAGATAAGTTGTCAAACATAACAAAGATGAAGGAACTGCAATAACACTGCGATCATTATTGAAGACAGAGACCAAAAGGGGATCAGGCGAACTACAAGACTCGCAGAGTCAATCTTTCAGTCCAAAAAAAACTCCTCCAGTAAAAAGAAAAGTTAATTTGACCAGACACCAAAACTTTTTTACAATGTGCTTACACCATTGGAAATGGTAATGGGATTCAGGTAGAGGAACAACCTTTACTTTCCATATATTTCTCAGCAGAAATAACTTGGATGGACATGTACTGTGCACAAACAGATTCTAATAGGACATTCCTGAGCTGTGTTAAGATTTGGCGTGTTGGATTAGACGGATTTCTGAGAAATGTGAATGTCAGGTGCATTTTAGGGGAAAAGTTGGGAACCTTACTTTTTAACATAACTAGGGTATGCTGAATTCGATTAACCCGGTTCCCAAGCCGAATTTTGAGGTTTTTGACCTTCTAATTAGCTTAAACAAAATGGCCGCCAAATTGCCATTTTTGGACAATTTCTTTGAACAAGCATTTATATATCATGTACATACATGCAGCTCTTTTACTTTAACTTTACAACTTTTACCAAAAAATGCACCTCGAAGCTTATACATGGCCTTTTTTCATAAATCCGTCTAGTCTATGTGGTTGCATCGAGCAATAGCATCAGCTTCTTTAGATGCGGATTGTGAAAGAAATTAAGACATAGGTATGGGGTATACGTACAGTCACGAAATTAATTATGGTGACAAATGCAGCAATATTAAGAGAACAATTGCAACTATAGAGTGGAGGCATTATTGGCAGAACAGATTATCACAGAGAAACAGAAAGTTAAAAAAAAAAAGTGATGTACAATGCAGTCACATGATTTACACAAGCACATTGCCTTGACTACAGCCCTACTCAGACATGGAGTGTTTGTGACCACAATAATCAGTAAAATAGTTCACAAGCCCAAAATAACATTTTATACAATCTAAACATGCAGTTACTTAGTCTCAGGAGAAATCGCTTGTTTAATATTACAAGCAATGGCATGGTGCATGTGTGCGTGTGTGCATGTGTGCGTGTGTGCGTGTGCCGGTACCTCTACACAGACTACAGGCTATAAAATTGCAGTTTGCATAAATATTCACAACTATTACCTTAATGCTTTGCTCTGATACAAGCTAATAAAAAATTTTAAAAAGCGAATTTTACCTGAATCGTCAATTAAGTTGCCTCCGCACATGTACGATGACAAACCACCATTACATTTGATCTCAATTGAAGGTCACATGAAACATTTAAGGTCACATGAGAAATAGCCGAGAGAGAAAAGAGAGATCATGAGAACAGAGACATCAGATGCTTCTAAGTTATGGTTTGCAAAATGAATTTCAGAGGGCACCGACACCTTTGACCTATTAAAACAAATTTGAACTAGAAAGCATCTGAAAATACGAAGCCCATCCTCATCTGCTTTGTATTCAGACGTCTTCTTATTCTTCTATATGTTAGCCATGACGGAAATGGCTAAAACAGAAAATACAAAATTAAAATTGATGCTTTTATGCAACCTTGACCTTTGACGACCTTTTGATCTAAAAAAAAAAGCCGGCTTCTAGCTTTTGGTTGGTGAACCAATTCAGACCCAATGTGCAAATTCTTGAATTTTCAAGTCGATTGGATGAAAATTGACGATTTTATGTGAAGCTGACATTTGACCTTTTGACCCAATTATTCATTTGCCTTCTCCATATTCTCATAATAAAGCTTTGTTGAAAATTTGATGACAAAACTCAAATGGTAAATTGACATTTCAGGACAATTCGATGAAAATTGATGATTTTAGGTGATTCTGACCTTTAACCTTTTGACCCAATTATTCATTTGCCTTCTCCATATTCTCATAATAAAGCTTTGTTGAAAATTTGATGACAAAACTCAAATGGTAAATTGACATTTCAGGACAATTCGATGAAAATTGATGATTTTAGGTGATTCTGACCTTTAACCTTTTGACCCAATTATTCATTTGCCTTCTCCATATTCTCATAATAAAGCTTTGTTGAAAATTTGATGACAAAACTCAAATGGTAAATTGAAATTTCAGGACAATTCGATGAAAATTGATGATTTTAGGTGATTCTGACCTTTAACCTTTTGACCCAATTATTCATTTGCCTTCTCCATATTCTCATAATAAAGCTTTGTTCAAAATTTGATGACAAAACTCAAATGGTAAATTGAAATTTCAGGACAATTCGATGAAAATTGATGATTTTAGGTGATGCTGACCTTTAACCTTTTGACCAAATTATTAATTTCCCTTCTCCATATTCTCATAATAAAGCTTTGTTCAAAATTTGATGACAAAACTCAAATGGTAAAAGAGTTACGGCCCGAACAGACAGACAGACTCACAGAAGTGATTGCAAAACCCCATCTCTTAACTTTCTTAACTTTAACTTTCTATTGAAGTCCGTACCTGTGCCACATTAGTCATTGCCACAACATGATTTTCAATTAAAGGGGCACATGCCTTTTGACCTCTGATATTTTGAACAAAAAAGGAATCAGATCATCTCTGGGTTGGCCTAATGGTTAGGACGGCGGGCTTGGGATCTGAAGGTCTTGATTTCGAATCCCATTGAATTAACGACCAGGTGGGGACGACTCAGCCTGTTCATCCTTCCGAGGTCGGAAAAATGAGAACCAGATAACAGGTTATAGAGAGGCATTGCATCAGCCGCATACACGTCCACAGAAATGATGCATCCAGCAGCCGGGTGGCTGCACACGAACCACCCAGTTCATCTCTATAATACGCTTTATACTTTTGTCAAGTTTGGATGAAATCTCTTCAGTGGCTCACAAGTTATTGCAGTAATAAAGATTTTCAATAAAAGTGCACATGACCTTAGATCTTAGATGTTATGAACCCAAAATGTAATCAGTCCATCTATATATTACAAATCTATATTTGAACGACCAAACACGGTATCATAATGGTTGGAGCATTTGCTCTGAGTCGGTTGTTCAAAACTCAGCCGAGTCACATGAAAGACATTTTTTTTAATGATGCGTGCTGATTCCTTGCTTAACTCTCAGCATTAAAAAGGACAGCGCATGGAAAAGCAATGTTGGGAAGGCAATGTTAAACCACAAAGGAAAACCCCTTCCACGAAACTGCTTCGGCAGCAACAATGCTCTGTAAAGAGTATGGCACATAAAAAAAAGAATATTGTCGTGCAACTCCGGTTAACATCAGAGTCACGGATGGCCTAAACGGTCTTATTCGGAGGCAACTACCCAAACACGGATTCGGCTATGGCCGCGCGGGAGGAAGAAGGAAAATGGAGGCTGTGGAAGCGCTTAACTGCAGTGCGCCGGCATAGCTCCGGTCCTGTAAGAGGAAATTAACTCAAGCGGGCACAGGTTTAACAGGGGATGCAAAATAATACAAGGGTTTATTAAATAAGGCAGGGACAGGAAAAGCACGCGCCAGTAAATCTAATTCCTAAATCTGGATCCCGCACACCAGATATCAAATACAAGACGAGGGGATATGAATACCAAAATAACACGTCCGTTATGTAAAGTGTACGTGGCGTGCGGTCTTATCTGTCTTGTCGTCTTGTCCGTCCAATCTCCGCTGCACACCACGAGGTCCCTTGCTCCAGCGCCCCAGCACCGCGAAGGCCCGGGCCAGTGCCCACTCCAGGCTCCTCGTCGACCCCCACGAGGTCCGTGCACCAAATGTCCAACGCAGGGCTGCACGAAGCAAGCGAACTCCACTCGGGCTCGGACTCAGAAGCCAACTCTCAAGCCAACTCAACCAGCAAGCCAACTCTGAATTCAACCAGGGCCATGCCTCTCTCAACTCGACTCGCACCGGGACTGCCAGGGCCAGGAATCTGCCAGAAATCTGATCGGAAAACCAACTCCTGAAACGAACTGTTCGCCGAGTCACTCACTCGAACCAACTCCTCAAACCAACTCAACTCTCCTTCTCCACTCCAACTCCTCTCTCCTCTCAACTCACTGGGACTGCCAGGGCCAGGAAACTGCCAGGAATGCAACTCTCGGGAAAACTAACTCAGTCTCTGCCGCGTCTCAAAACCAACTCCAATCTGCCCAAACGAACTGCCCGCCGAGTCACTCACTCGAACCCAAAGTCCAACTCACAACTCGTCTCAACTCCAAACGAACTCTCCCCAATGAACTGCCAGTCCTACTTTCCGAAATGGCGTTCAGCCTCGTTAAATCTGCTGGCCGGTGACGTCAGCCTTGGCGCACTGCCAACCAATCAGTCTCCTCCACCGACTCGCCCAGGTGCACGCCCACTGCGTCACTCCCACTTGCGCTCCCTGCTCCTGGTGTCATAGCGCATGCTATTCGAGGTGGACAGGCCTCTCAGAAGTGTAAATGGCGGTAGCCATTCGGCGGTGTCCTGGCCTGGTTTCTTCCTAAGTCATGTCAAGGGGAGGGCGTTATTTAGTGTTGCACTAAGGACTTGTCGGAATGTCTATGTGGTGTGCAGTGCCAACAGGGACAAAGGTTTGGCTAACCAGGTGAGGACACACAGGGGCGCCACTCCTTAATCCCTACACTACTTATCACTCAAACCTCCTGGTAGATTAACAAGTATACATCTTAACCCGACAAACGCCTACACATGAAGAACTTATTACAGGTAGTTTTCCATACTGCGACACCTCGAAGCATGTTACTTACTCAGATCTAACTGCTCTACATATCACTACCCGCCAGAAATAACACAGCCTCCCCCCCCCCCCCCCCCCCCGCCCCTGGAACCGTAGCTCCTGCAAGGTTCACTGCAGGCGCTACCATCCTAGTCTTAACGCTTACTGTCACACACTTAATTAACCTATGAAATAAATCAGGAGGGCTGTGGGAAGTGAGTCGGACTACTTACCTACACTTCCTTAACAAGCTAAACCCCTTAACAATCATGCAATCAAATATTTACATTTTCTTCTTTGTTCCTGTGGAGGGAGGAAACAACAACACACAAACATCTAACTTCACCACAAACTTACAAAAATTCCAAACTTCCAAACATTTTTACATACCACGGTCTACAGACCGCGTCACCCGGTGGATGCCACAAGACACAACCTTACCTGCGGGGCCATCCCCAATGCACCCCTAATTCAACGGGCCCTGTCCAGATGTTACAGGTGTGTGACATGGCTCGGTGGATTTCGCCCACATTCATTCGACACAAACCCCTCAACCACTCATTCACATTCCAAAACTCATCACTACACAAAAATCGTTTCAAGCACTTATTTCAATGCACCCCCCTGCAGGACCATGGCATTGATGTCATTTACATGTGTGCATTCCTCAACGAGGCAGCGGGGAGGTATCGCACAAAAAGATGGTGGGGGCGCTTCAGGCTGTGGTGCCCGCAGTCCCCAAAACAAGTCAACCGACTTACAAGTTCATTGCCCCCCCCTCCCCCACCCCCCTTTACCTCTTGGCCCCGTGACAGCCCAACAGCCCCTTTCCGCCATTATCTTGCCGGTGAGGGTCTCCACATACACCAGGCTCCTCCGTGGCCTCCTGCTTCCACGCAGCTACACGGGTCACCGGGGGACTCCCTCACTCCACGGCGCCCAACCAGACCCTCCACCGACGAGCTCCAATTTCCAGATACCACCGGCTGCCAGGGGTAATTGCCGCAGAGGGGGGCCGCAGGCATCGCTCCTCAGAGCTTGATCCATACCTGCGGACACACACACCTTCCCCACACAAGACCCCAAAACACACTTCCTCCGCCGCTGCCATTCAATTCTCAACACAACTCAGCACAATTCCAAAGATGGTGTAAAAGATGTTACAAGGCTTGCCATGGCCTGCTGCATGTGAAATTCCCCAGTTCACAGTTCAAATCATTACATTTCCATTTCCAAAAGCACAATAATCACAATAATCAACACTCATTGTCTCCAATAATCATCACTGATCCATTTCCTCCAACCTCACGACCACATGAAAACACCTCACCACCACACAAAACAAAACGCCACCCACAAGACACTGTGTGGCCCCCATTCCATCCCCTCACCGGCCATGTCATCACTCTCACCCGCCTCCCAACTCCAAATTACATGTCCCCAATTTGCATAGCAAGTCCTGAAGCCTGGGACAGTAACCATTAAGGCCTTACCTCTACCGTGATGCACAGGTAACTAAAGTTTGTCAGGTCCAAAGTGCAATCCACCCACAAAAATCCCAAAATTTCACATTGGCCTACCAATTTCTTACAAATTTCACTTTTGTCCCCACTACACTGGCAGGTATGTGGATCCGCATCCAACGGTGATCATCACTACACAACTACCAGTGGCCACGACAGCTCTGGACCTCTACCGTGCAAGGGTCATCGGGACAAGGTGAGCAGTCAAAACGCCAACATGGCCCATGAGTGTCCATCAGGGTGCGACCCACCATCCATCCTTCGGCCCCCCTGCGAGGAACATGGCTGCACCAGCCCCAGCTGGCCAATGTGGTGAGCACCTGCTGCCAAAAACACACTACCGCACGCACGACCCCGGCCCTGGGGGGCACGGTCGCAGTGCGTGGCATCCCTTCAGCCCCGTCCCCTGCACCTCCACATCATCCCCCCAGTCCGACTACACACACAACCTCGGCCCTGGGGGGCACGGTCGCAGTGCGTGGCATCCCTACAGCCACGTCCCCTTTACCTCCACATCATCCCCCAGTCCGACTACAGAACTGCAGCCGCCCCAGTGCTCACCCACACTTGACCACACCAAGGTCCAGTCGACAGCCATGCTCCACCAGCAGACCCACCCAGAAGACATGGTCCACCCACCTCGGACACGCACAGCACCACGTTGACCCTCAGACCCCCAACTCCATCCCCATGATCCCACGTCCCAAATATCAGCACAGTCGCCCCCGCAACCAGTTGAAAGCTGTGTCCTGCTAACCTATCAATTTTATCACAGCCTCCAACACTTTGGTCTAACACACCTGGATCAATAATGGCGTCACTGTACAGTGTCCACCATTTCTCTTCACAAAATTCACCCTTAAATTTGCATCTAACCCACAGATTACCCATGCCAAACATTTTTTACATTTCACTAATCTCAACCAAAGAAAGATGCTTTGCCATACACATGCCAGCCGAGCATGGCCCATATGCTCGGCTCGTTACGACTTCCCGATTCCTCAACCAAATGGCTCTCTTCCCAACCCGAGAGTCCATAAATCATAACGGAACATCTGTGGAAGGTCACTCTCACACCATCACGTTCCACAGATGCCCCAATGGTTGTCCGGCAGGCTATGTCCATCCCTGTCCATTCGGTTCGACCCACGTCCACAGACCAACACGGCATGGCAGGTCACCACATGCCGGCTGTCCCAAAGTTTCAGGGAGAGGGTGTCAGGTCGCATGCCCGGGTGGTCACTACATCAGGCCCAAGTTGACCGTCCGCAGTGCCACCACCAAAGCGCTACCCACAACACCTCCCCTTAATGGGCCTCAATATTTACCATCCCAGGCTTCAGAAACCACCTCGGACCCCCTGGAGGTCTTAACCCCCACCAGGGTCCGGTGAGCCTGTCGGGCCGAGCCACCCGCCTACACTACTTATCACTTGAACCTCCTGGTAGATTCACAAGTATACATCTTAACCCGACAAACGCCTACACATGAAGAACTTATTACAGGTAGTTTTCCTTACCACGACACCTCGAAGCATGTTACCTACTCAGATCTAACTGCTCTACATATCACTACCCGCCAGACATAACAATATACATATATATGTTGGAACCCATCTGTGGATCGGTCCCATCGGCCGATGGGTCTGACCCATCTGTGGATGCACGAGAAATGACAATGCAGACCCATCGGCCGATGGGTCTGCGCCATCTGCGGATGTGTTGTTCACCTTGAAGGAATGTGTATGCATCAATGGTGGATGAGTATGTTTATTTGAACCTAAAAATAAGCAATTGATGTCATAAATGTTTATAAAGCAGTCCGTGACATGTGGTTTGTCGATAACCGTTTGTCGATAAGATAAAAATAAGATAATGTCGCTCCATTTAAAAACGCTGGTCTACTTCGCTGGTGGCACTGGCAGACTCAGCTCTCCATTGTTTATATAGCAATTCCTGGCATGCCTTAATGGGTAGAAATAGATGGGTAGAAATAGATAATAAAACATTTTAAAATCATCTCTGTTAAATTCCTACCACATGTAATTCCAATGACTGTGTACCTGATTGAAGAGCACCATTCTGTCAACACATTCCTTCAAGGTGAACAACACATCCGCAGATGGCGCAGACCCATCGGCCGATGGGTCTGCATTGTCATTTCTCGTGCATCCACAGATGGGTCAGACCCATCGGCCGATGGGACCGATCCACAGATGGGTTCCAACATATATACACAGTGCATTCAGAAAGTATTCAGACCCCTTCACTTTTTTCACATTTTGTTATGTTGCAGCCTTATGCTGAAATCGTTTAAATTCATTTTTTCCCTCATCAATCTACACTCAATACCCCATAATGACAAAGAGAAAACAGGATTTTAGAAAGTTTTGCAAATTTATTAAAAAGAAGAAACTGAAATATCACATTGACATAAGTATTCAGACCCTTAACTCAGTACTTAGTTGAAGCACCTTTGGCAGCGATTACAGCCTCGAGTCTTCTTGGGTATGACGCGACAAGCTTTGCACACCTGGATTTGGGGAATTTCTGCCATTCTCTGCAGATCCTCTCAAGCTCTGTCAGGTTGGATGGGGACCGTCGGTGGACAGCCATTTTCAGGTCTCTCCAGAGATGTTCGATTGGGTTCAAGTCAGGGCTCTGGGTGGGCTACTCAAGGACCTTCACAGAGTTGTCCCTAAGCCACTCCTGCGTTGTCTTGGCTGTGTGCTTAGGGTCATTGTCCTGTTGGAAGGTGAACCTTCGGCCCAGTCTGAGGACCTGGGCACTCTGTTTCAGGTTTTCATTAAGGATATCTCTACTTTGCTCCGTTCATTGTTCCCTCAACCCTGACCAGTCCCCCAGTCCCTGCTGCTGAAAAACACCCCCACAGCATGATGCTGCCACCACCAGGATTCACCGTTGGGATGGTATTGGGCAGGTTTTTTTAGCCGTGCCTGGTTTCCTCCAGACATGACGCTTATAATTGAGGCCAAACAGTTCAATCTTGGTTTCATCAGACCACAGAATCTTGTTTCTCACAGTCTGAGAGTCCTTCAGGTGCTTTTTTGCAAACTCCAAGCGGGCTTTCATGTGTCTTTCACTGAGGAGATTTTCCGTCTGGCCACTCTGCCATAAAGCCCAGATCGGTGGAGTGTTGCAGTGATGATTGTCCTTCTGGAAGTTTCTCCCATCTCCACACAGAATCTCTGGAGCTCAGCCAGAGTGACCATCGGGTTATTGGTCACCTCTCTTACCAAGGCCCTTCTCCCCCGATTGCTCAGTTTGGCCGGGCGGCCTGCTCTAGGAAGAGTCCTGGTTGTTCCAAACTTCTTCCAATTAAGAATTATGGAGGCCACTGTGCTCTTGGGAACCTTCAATGCAGCAGAATGTTTTTTGTAGGCTTCCCCAGATCTGTGCCTCGATACAATCCTGTCTCTAAGCTCCACAGGCAGTTCCTTCGACCTCATGGCTTGGTTTTTGCTCTGATATGCATGGTCAGCTGTGAGACCTTATATAGACAGGTGTGTGCCTTTCCAAATCATGTCCAATCAATTGAATTTACCACAGGTGGACTCCAATCAAGGTGAAGAAACATCTCAAAGATGATCAAGAGAAATGGGAGGCACCTGAGCTAAATTTCAAGTGTCATAGCAAAGGGTCTGAATACTTATGTCAATGCGATATTTCAGTTTTTTATTTTAAATAAATTTGCAAAACTTTCTAAAATCCTGTTTTCTCTTTTGTCATTATGGGAAGCCTGGTGTTGGCTTCGCGGTTAGGGTGCCGTCTTGGGATCCTAGCGATCCTGGGCTCGAATCCTGGTTGATCGCCGAATTAACACCAGGGGGGTTGACTCGGCCTGCCATCCCTCCGAGGTCGGCAAATTGAGTAGCAGCTTGCTGGTATGAATGATCACGGTGTGTACCCCGACCCAGAATAGGTGCACCTATCCCTGCGCATCATAAGAGTGTGACTAAGGGCTGGTGTCAGGAAGGGCATCCGGCCATAAAAACATTGCCTCAAACAGGGAACCATGATTGTCATGGGGCCCGCAAGGCCTAACCCCCGCTCTAGCAGGGAAAATGGCCTTAAAACAATCATTTATTCATTCATTTTCTTTGTCATTATGGGGTATTATATTGAGTGTAAATTGATGAGGGAAAAAATGAATTTAAACGATTTCAGCATGAGGCTGCAACATAACAAAATGTGAAAAAAGTGAAGGGGACTGAATACTTTCTGAATGCACTGTATCTATATATATATATATATAAACTGAACATCAAAATTAATTTATCACTTTCATTTTTTGAAATGTGCAGCTTTACAAACACGTTTCTTCAATTGTAATTGGTGATTATGTAAGGGGAACTTCACTTCAATCACCTGGTTGACCAACAATGGCATGCTTGAGTGGTTCTGTATAGGGATCTTTCCCTTTAAATAATGACCCTCATAATGAAATCCTTCAGTTCTCGTGGTTAGACATTCATTTACTGCTGTCTATAGTCAATCTCTAGGCTTCTGACAGGGAAAACAACAAGAAAATTCAGATGCCACACCTGACATCTGAACAACGTTTAAGGGCAATTAGGATGCTTGAGGCTGGTGTCAGCCAGCGAACAATGGCCCAACGTCTTTGTTGCTCACAGCCTGCAATTTCCAACCTGGCCAGGTGTTACGGTGAAACTGGAACTGTGAATGATGGTCCAGGAAGAGGAAGACCATGGGTAACCACCCCAAACCAAGACCGCTGGATTGTGCTGCAGCATCTTCGTGATCGATTGTGCTGCAGCATCTTCGTGATCGTTTCCGCCCTGCGACGCAAACAGCTGCAGTGACAAAAGGTCGCCACAACAACCGCATCAGTGTCTCTACTGTGCGGCGGCGCTTGAGAAGTCGGGGCCTGGTGGCAAGACGTCCTTGCAGAGGTCCAGTGTTGAACGCAGTGCATCGGCAGAACAGACTAAGATGGTGTCTGCAGCATCGCCGCTGGACACAGCAACAGTGGAGTGCAGTCTTGTTCAGCGACGAGTCCAGTTTTTCCCTCCATGCTGCTGATGGGTATCAACGGGTATGGCGCAGAGGTGGGGAAAGGTATGCATCATGCTGTATTCGCCAGATCAATCGTTGGGGAGGACCCAGTATGATGGTATGGGTCAGCATTTCCACCCGTTTCAGGACATCTCTGGTCGTCATCGAAGGCAATCTCACTATTCAGCGTATGTCAATTAAGTTTTGAGACCTCATCTGCTGCCATTTCTCCAGGCTCATCCTGACATCGCAGTTTTCCAGCAGGACAACGCTCGACCCCATGCTGCTCACTTGACCACCAACTTCCTCCAGGAACAGGGTGTTGAAGTGATGCCTTGGATGCCTTATTCCCCTGACCTCAATCCCATTGAGCATTTATGGGATGAGCTTGGTCGACGTCTTGCATCGAGTAGATCAACAGCTGTCAATCGGCAAATGCTCATTCAAGGCTTGCAGGAGGAGTGGGACAGACTTCCCCAGGACCGCATCAGACGCCTGGTACAGAGCATGCGCCAGAGGTGTACAGCCTGCATAACAGCTCAGGGAGGACACACACGATATTGAGGACTGCTGTCATTCTGTCCTTGACTGTTAGGAGTGTTGTGTCCATTCCTGTGTCATTTTGTTTTGACTGTATTCAGGTGCGTGCCTTTGTGTTGTGACTTTTGTTGCATCACCCGTTGTGATGTTTATGCTTTTTGCTTTTATGTGATTGAGGAAACCTTCTTGTTTATTGACATGTGTTTAGTAAAGATAGCTGAACTTTACCTCTCTGTTCAAATATTTTTCATTTTTGCGTGGAGGATTTCAATGAGTGCCCTTCTAAAGATTTGATAAGTTTATTTTGATGTTGAGTATGAATGAATGAATGAATGATCGTTTTAAGGCCATTTTCCCCACAAGAGCAGGGGTTGGCCTTGCGGGCCCCATGACAATCATGGCTCCCTGTTTGAGGCAATGTTTTTTATGGCCGGATGCCCTTCCTGACGCCAACCCTTAGTCGCCTCTTACAATGCGCAGGGATACGGTGTACCTATTCTAAGCTGGGGTACACACCAGGATCATTCATCCCAGCAAGCTGGTACTCAATTAGCCGACCTCAGAAGGATGACAGGCTGAGTCAACCCCCCTGGTGTTAATTCAGCAATCGACTGGGATTCGAACCTAGGATCCTGGGATCCCAAGCCGGCACCCTAACCGCTAAGCCAACACCAGGCTATATATATACATACATATATATATATATATATACATATATATATACACATATATATACATATATATATACACATATATATACATATATATATACACATATATATACACATATATATACACATATATATACACACATATATACACACATATATACACACATATACACACACATATATACACACATATATACACACCTGGTGTGTTTAACCCTGGTGTTGGGCTAGTGGCTAGGGTGCCGGCTTAGGATATAACCTTGGATCCTGGTGTTCGTAATCCCGGTCTAATCGCTGAATTAACGCCAGGGGGGTTGACTCAGCCTGTCATCCTTCCGAGGTCGGCTAATTGAGTACCAGTTCACTGGTAATTCTCTGTTTGTCGTTAAAGGCGGCAAAAAGGTTGGCGTCAGGAAGGGCATCCGGCCGTAAAACATTGCTTCAAAAAGGGAACCAAAAAACAACAACAACCATGGTTCCCGAAAAAGGCCAACCCCCGCTTTGCGGGGAAAAATGGCCTCTAAAGGTGGTTTTTTTAATTTTTTTTTTATACACACATATATACACACATATATATACACACATATATACACACATATATACACACATATATACACACATATATACACACATATATACACACATATATACACACATATATACACACATATATACACACATATATACACACATATATACACACATATATACACATAAAGCGCGGCGTTACGCGCGCTGCTTGTGAGCAAGGAGGAAGCGGACAAGCGGTAACATATAAACGCCTTTATTCAAGACTACACTGTAACACTGTACCGCTCCGGGCTGGGCGCCCGGTGTCTCTCATGAGGCCACGCCTACCCCTCGGACGTGGCCACCGCCCACTTGGTGCGTGGAATGATGTCACCACGCCAGTGGGCTTTTGTGTCCGCCACACGCGCCCCCCCAGAATTCCCGCGCACCTGGAGGGCCAGTTTGCGGGGCAGACGAATGACCCGGCCGAAGCGCCCCCTGGTGATCGGCGGCGTCCGGGGTGCAGGGATGCCAGGTGGGATGCCCCTGGCTGCTCCTGGGATGGGTGCAGGACCGGGGGGCGGCGTGGCGGCGGGGCTGGGCGGTGCCGGGGGTCCGCCCGCAGGAGGGCGGCCCCGACGTGGGGGTCGGGCCACTGGCGGTGGATGGTCCACATCGAGGTGGGCCGGCTTGAGGCGGTCTACCGAAACGCGGTCAGGAGTACCGCCGATGTCCAGGGTGAAGTGCTTCGCCCCGGTCTCCAGCACGCGGAAAGGCCCGTCGTACGGGGGCCGCAGTGGTGTCCGATGGGCATCGTGGCGGACGAAGACGTACTCCGCCGTGCGAAGCTCCGGGGCGACGTGCGTCGGTGGGTGCCCGTGGCATACCGTTGGCACCGGGGCGAACCTCTGGGCGGTCTCTTGCAGAGCGGAGCGCTGCTGTGCCGCGGACCATGGTGCCGTGGAGTCGGGGAGGAACTCGCCCGGCACCCGCAGCGGTTGCCCGAAGACCAACTCCGCCGCGGATGCGCGCAGGTCCTCCTTGGGCGCCGTCCGGAGGCCCAGCAGGACCCAGGGGAGCCTGTCGACCCAGCCGCCGTCGCGGAGGGTGGCCCGGAGCGCGGCCTTCAATGAGCGGTGAAATCGCTCACACAGGCCGTTAGCCTGGGGGTGGTAGGCCGTGGTTCGGTGCAGCCGGACCCCGAGCCCCTGCGCAACCGCCCCCCAGAGCTCCGAGGTGAACTGGGGGCCGCGGTCGGATGAGATGTCTGAGGGGGCGCCGAACCGGGCGACCCAGGTGGCGATGAAAGCCTGCGCGACATCGGCTGCCGTTGTCGACGCCAAGGGCACGGCCTCCGGCCACCGGGTGGTGCGGTCCACCATGGTGAGGACGTGGGTGAAACCCCGCGAGGGGGGCAGAGGTCCCACCAGGTCCACGTGGACGTGGTCAAACCGGCGTTCCAGCACCGTGAACGGGGCCAACGGGGCCTGGGTGTGCCGGTGCACCTTGGCGCGCTGGCACGCGAGGCATGTCCTGGCCCAGCCGCGGACGGCCTTCCGGAGGCCATGCCAGACGAACTTGTCGGCGATCAGCCTTTGGGAGGCCCTCGCGCCCGGGTGGGACAGGCCGTGGATGGCGTCAAACACCTGGCGCTGCCAGCCCGCGGGCACAATGGGGCGAGGACGCCCGAGGGAGACGTCGCACAAGAGGGCCGCGCCCGCGCCGTCGAACGGCACCTCGGTGACGCGGAGGCCCGTGACGGCGGTCCGCAAGGCCTGGACGTCGGGGTCAGCGGCCTGGTCCGCTGACATCCGGGCATAGTCGATGCCGAGGTGGACTGCGTGGGCGACGGCCCGGGAAAGGCAATCCGCCACCGGGTTGTCCTTCCCCGCGACGTGCTGGATGTCCGTCGTGTACTCGGACACGGCCGAGAGGTGACGCTGCTGCCGGGCCGACCACGGCTCGGTGACCTTGCCCATCGCGAAGATCAGCGGCTTGTGGTCGACGAAGGCAGTGAACGCCCGGCCCTCGAGCAGATGGCGGAAGTGCCTGACCGCCAAGTGAAGTCCGAGCAACTCGCGGTCGAAGGTACTGTAACGGCGTTCGGGCGGGCGAAGCTGCCGGCTAAAGAACGCCAGCGGTTGCCAAGCTCCACGCACCCATTGCTCGTGCACCGCGCCCACCGCGTAGTCCGAGGCATCGGTGGTGAGGGCGATCGGTGCATCGGACGCCGGGTGCGCGAGCATGGTGGCGTTAGCCAAGGCGAGCTTCGCGCCCGTGAACGCCGTGTGCATCTGCTCGGTCCAGGTAACGTCGCCTTTGCCCGGCTTACCTCGGAGAGCTTCGTGCAGGGGGCGCAGGAGCTGGGCGATACGGGGCAGGAACCGATGGTAAAAGTTCACCATGCCCAGGAACTCCTGCAGCCCTCTGATCGTGCGGGGGCGCGGAAACCCCTTCACCGCCTCCACCTTGGCCGGCAGGGGGACGGCTCCGTGCCTGGTGACACGGTGCCCCAGAAAATCGATTGTGGCGGCGCCGAACCGGCACTTTGCGGGGTTCACAATCAGGCCATGCTGGCCCAGGCGTTCGAAGAGCGTGCGGAGGTGGCGTAGGTGCTCTTCGCGGGACGCGCTGGCGACGAGGATATCGTCCAGGTAGACGTAGACAAAATCCAAGTCGCGCAGGACGCTGTCCATCAGTCGCTGGAACGCCTGAGCCGCATTCTTCAGACCGAAGGGCATGCGCAGGAACTCGAAGAGTCCGAATGGCGTGATGACCGCCGTCTTCGGGACGTCCTCCGGCCTGACGGGGACCTGATGGTAGCCGCGTATGAGGTCCACCTTCGAGAAGAAGGACCTGCCCGCCAAACGGGCGGAAAAGTCCTGAATGTGGGGGACGGGGTAGCGGTCGGGAGTCGTGGCGTCATTGAGACGGCGATAGTCCCCGCACGGTCGCCATCCCCCGCCGGGCTTCGGCACGATGTGCAGCGGCGACGCCCAAGCGCTCTCTGAGCGCCGAACGATGCCGAGTCGCTCCAGGGTAGCGAACTCCGCTTTTGCCACCGCCAGCTTCGTCGGCTCGAGGCGGCGTGCCCGGGCGTAGACCGGTGGCCCGACGGTGGGGATGTGATGGGCCACCCCGTGCTTGACGGCCCCCGCCGAGAAGGTGGGCCGCGTGAGGGCCGGGAAACCGGCGAGGAGGCGGGTGAATGCGTCCGCTGCCGGAAGCGTACAGACCAACGTGGCCGGAACCGAATCGTTCGGCAAGCCGCTTGGCAAGCCGCTCGTTGAGCTGGGCAACGCACATGCGAGCGAGCTGAACGTCTCGGCCTGGACAAGCCGTCTGCGCTTGACGTCGACCAGGAGCCCATTAGCGCACAGGAAGTCCGCGCCAAGCAGTGCCATGGGCACGTCGGCGGTGACGAACGTCCATCGGAAAACCTGCCCTCCAAACCGCAGAGAGAGGCAGCGTTTTCCGTACGTACGGATGGGCGTCCCGTTCGCGGCAAGCAGCGCGGGGCCCCCACCCGCGGCGTGCTTGTCTGACATGCCGGCGGGAATGACACTCACCTGTGCTCCCGTGTCGCACAGGTAACGGCGCCCGGAGAAGGTGTCCGTTATGAACAGCAGGCTGCTCGAACGGCCGGCGCTCATCGCCACAATTGAGCGCCGGCCCGGGCGTTTCCCGACCCGTTGAAGGAGCACGGCGGATGACACCGCCGAGCTTCGTGGCCGAACTTGGCGTGGAACCAGCACCAGGTGGTGGAGCTGGAGGAGCGCGGCTGGCTCCGCCAGGCCGGTGGAGTCGACGGGTTTCCCCCGCGGTGGCGTTTTCGCCGCGGCAGTGGGCGGGGCGTGGCGGCGTTCACGAGGTGCGTATCAGCATGCTGCTGAACCACAGCGTGCTGTAGAAGATGATGCTGTGGAACATCAGCGTGCTGTAGAAGATGATGCTGTGGAACATCAGCGTGCTGTAGAAGATGATGCTGTGGAACATCAGCGTGCTGTAGAAGATGATGCTGTGGAACAGCAGCGTCGAAGGCCGTGACGGCCACGCCAACGCTCGCCCGCGTGTCCGAAGCGGCGAAGTACTTGTCCGCCTCGGCCGCCAATGCTCGGGGTTCCGTTAGCCCGGTCCCGGCCAACGCGAGGCGAACCTGCGCTGGAAGTTGGCGATGGAAAAGCGCCCGGAATAACGAACCGGGGGCTTCGTCGCCCAACAGTGACAGCATATGGTCCATTCGGACCGACGGGCGCGTCTCACCGAGCTCGGGGAGATCCAGGAGGCGGTCGGCCCGTGCGTCGTCCGTGAGGCTGAACGTGGCTAGGAGTAGCCGCTTGAGTGCCTCGTACTTGTGGCCGTCCGGTGGGTGGCGAAGGACGGACACAACTCGAGCGGCCGTGCCGGGCCCGAGGGAGGCGACGACGTGGCAGTAGCGCGTGTCATCGCCGGTGAGGTGCCGAAGCTGAAATTGGGCTTCGGCCTGGACGAACCAGACTTCGGCCTGAGCCTCCCAAAATTCCGGAAGTTTGACGAAGGCGGCCATGGCGATGGCGTCGCGTGTGGAAGGATCGCTCCGGCAGATCCAACGTCGAGGGTCACCAATAAAGCGCGGCGTTACGCGCGCTGCTTGTGAGCAAGGAGGAAGCGGACAAGCGGTAACATATAAACGCCTTTATTCAAGACTACACTGTAACACTGTACCGCTCCGGGCTGGGCGCCCGGTGTCTCTCATGAGGCCACGCCTACCCCTCGGACGTGGCCACCGCCCACTTGGTGCGTGGAATGATGTCACCACGCCAGTGGGCTTTTGTGTCCGCCACACACACATATATACATACACATATATATACACATATATATATACACATATATATATACACACATATATACACACATATATATACACATATATATATACACAGATATATACACATATATATACACATATACATATATATATATATGAGGACTTCCGGTTCCTCGGGTGAGTGAGGCGTGCTTCGAGCTCTCCACGGCATCGAAGTTTGAGTGTTTTCCCATTCTTGTCTTTGTCAAATTTCCACTGGTTATTTTGCTGTGTACGTGTTATTGTGTGTTTCTAGTTGGTGTTGGTTTGTGGTTCGTGCAAACTTGTGTGTAGTTAATCGTTTTCTGAGTCGTACCTCATGCGCGGCCTGGTGACTTGGGGCTTCCCTCCCCCCTTCGGTGTTTTGTCGGTTTGGGTTATTTCCTTCGCTGTATTGCTGGTTTCTTTTATTTTATTTTCTCCCCCTCACCTCACCTCCTGAGACAAAGAATTATATATTGATTCTTTCTCTCCTCCCGGACACGTTGCTTGTTCGCTCTCCTCCTCGTCTCGGCTTGTGCCCCGCCCCCTGTATCTCGTTTTCTTCCGCCTCTGCTCCTTCTTTCTCAAATCCACGTTCTCGCTTGGAGACTTTTCCCGGATTGTTTTTTCATGGTTCTGTTTGGATATTGTTGGAATATGTTTAAACCGCAGCCGTGATGCTGACGCCCCCCCCCCCCCCCCCCCCCCAGAATTTACATGTTTTAAACGTTTCCCTGTGTATACCCTGGTCAGAATAGGTACACCGTATCCCTGCGTGTCGTAAGAGACGACTAAGAGGGTTGGCGTCAGGAAGGGCATCCGGCCATAAAAACATTGCCTCAAAAAAGAGAACCATGACAATCACAAGTACATATGGGCAGGGTGCAGCCCGAAATGGAGATCGGTTTCTGAGGTTTGGGACATGGAATGTGGGGACAATGACAGGGAGATCAGGAGAAGTGGTGGAAGTATTGGTCAGAAGAAGAGTGGACATATGTTGTGTGCAAGAGACGAGATGGAAGGGAAGTGGTGTGAGAATGGTGAAGGGTAGGCAGGGACAGAAATACAAGTTTGTGTGGCAAGGGTGCCCGGAGGGCATGAATGGTGTTGGTGTCGTTTTCTGAGGAGTTTGTAGACAGTGTGGTGAGTGTGACTAGAGTGAGTGATAGGTTGATGATGGTGAAAATGATGATTGGAAAGCTCTTGGTGAACGTCATCTCGGGATATGCTCCGCAGGTTGGTCGAAGCGATGAAGAGAAGGACAAGTTCTGGTGTGCGATAGAGAAGCTGATGGAAAACGTGAAAGATGAGGAAGTTGTTGTGGTGGGAGGAGACCTGAATGGACATGTGGGAAGGAGTATGGATGGTTTTGAGGGAGTTCATGGGGGTTACGGATATGGTGTGAGAAATGGAGAAGGTGAAAGGATTTTGGAGTTTGCTGATGGAGCTGATTTGTTGATTTGTAATACTCAGTTCCAGAAAGAGGACAATAAGCTTGTTACATACACGTCAGGTGGGTCGACGACAACCGTTGACCACCTGATGGTGCGTCGGCGAGATAGGGGGCACCTCCGGGACACAAAGGTGATCCCGGGGGAGGAGGCTGTTTCACAGCACCACTTGGTTGTCTGCGACATAAGGGTGAAAGGTGCGAGGAGAGCTCGGCGGGTGAAGTACCAACCGAGAATGAAGGTGTGGAGGTTGAAAGAGGTGACAGTAAGGGAGGCATTAAAAGAGAGGCTGAGTAGGGTAGAGGATGATGTGGTTGAGCTTGAAAGTGGTTGGATGTCAATGAAAGCTAGTCTGTTGGGAGCCGTTGGTGAGGTATGTGGATGGACAAAAGGACCACCGAGGCACTCGGAAACATGGTGGTGGGATGTTGAGGTTGGAAAGAGGATTGACGAGAAGAGGAAGAAGTTCAAAGAGTGGCAGAAGGCGAAGGGTACGGGAGCAGAAACAGCAGAGCATGAAAGTTATAAGGCAGCCAGGAAGGCTGCAAAGAAAGAGGTAGCAAAGGCGCAGGAGGCATGTAGGAAAATGTTCGGAGAACGCTTGGATTCGGAAGAGGGTCAGAAAGCAGTATTCAGGATTGCAAAGCACATAGCGAAAGAGAGGTGTGATGTGATGGGGGTGAGTTGATTGAAGGATGAAGTGGGACAAATCGTTGTCGACCCAGATGGAATTAAAGGAAGATGGAAAAGATATATGGAAATGCTGTTGAATACAGAGAATGAATGGAATGGCAACATAGAGAGTAACCCAGTTTTAGGACCGGCAGAGAAGATAACTGAGAAGGAAGTTGAGGAAGCGATAAAAGCAATGAAGAGTGGAAAAGCGGGAGGGCCGACGGGAGTTGTGGGAGATATGTTGAAGGCAGCAGGAAGTTGGGGTGTGAAGAGAATGACAGAGATCTGTAATCTGGTGGTGAAAGAAGGCCGCATTCCAGTGGATTGGGAACTGAGTACCCTCGTCCCTCTATACAAGGGGAAAGGTGACCCTCTGGAGTGTGGCTCGTACCGAGCGATAAAGTTATTGGAGCATGGAATGAAGGTATTGGAAAGGGTGTTGGAGAGGAGGATAAGGAAGAAAGTGAAGATCGACGAAATGCAGTTTGGATTTATGCCAGGAAGAGGAACGACAGATGCGCTTTTCATTGTGAGGCAGTTGCAGGAGAAGTACATGGATAAGAGGAAGAAGTTGTTTTTTGGGTTTGTTGATCTGGAGAAAGCATTCGATAGGGTTCCACGCAAAGTATTGACATGGGCATTGAGGAAGTTAGGAGTGGAGGAATGGTTGATCAGAGTAGTGATGGCAATGTACAAAAGAGCACGCACAGCTGTAAGGACGAAGGACGGGAACAGTGGTAAGTTTGAGGTGAAGGTGGGAGTGCATCAGGGGTCGGTACTAAGTCCACTACTATTTGTAGCTGTGATGGAGGTGCTGGCTCAGACCGTAAAGGAGGGTTTACCGTGGGAGTTGTTGTATGCAGATGATCTGGTGTTGATTGCGGAAAGTATGGATGGACTGAAGGAAAAGATGAACAAGTGGAAGGAATGTATGGAGACAAAAGGTCTGAAGGTGAATATCGGAAAGACAAAGGTGATGGCAAGTGGTAAAGCATGTGGTGAGGTGGAAAGAACTGGGAAGTGGCCGTGTGCTGTGTGCAGGAAGGGTGTCGGAGTGAACTCCATTCAATGTACAATGTGTGCTGAGTGGGTTCATCAAAAATGTAGTGGTCTGAGAGGGTCATTAACCAGTGTGGCAGCTACATTCAAATGTAAGGTGTGCACAGAGGGAGCTGCAGATGGAGGAAATGTTGAGTTGGATCTTGGAGACGGTGTGAAGCTGGAAGGTGTGAAAACATTTTGCTACCTCGGAGACATGCTGAATGGAGAAGGTGGATCAGACTCGGCAACGGTTGCTCGAGTGAGATGTGCATGGAAGAAGTTTCGGGAACTGAGTGGCGTGCTGATGAGGAGGAGAGTGTCGCTGAAGCTGAAGGGAAAGGTGTATGCTGCATGTGTGAGAAGTGTTATGATATATGGGAGCGAGACATGGGTAATGAACGTAGAGCAGCAACGAAGGCTGGAAAGGGTGGAAATGCGAATGGTTCGATGGATGTGCGGAGTATCGTTGAGAGAGAGGAAGACAAATGATAAATTGCGAAAGATGATGGGAATATTGCCTGTGATTGATGCTGTGAAGAGGAACAGGTTGAGATGGTTTGGTCATGTATTGAGGAAGGATGAAAGTGACTGGTTGAGAAGAGTGATGGAAGTTAATGTAGAAGGAAGTAGAGGACGGGGAAGACCGAGAAAGACTTGGCTAAAGATGGTGGAAGAAGAAATGCGGGCAAGGGGGTTAACAAGGAGAGATGCAGAAAATAGGGCAAAATGGAGAAGATTGTCATGGGGACCGCAAGGCTAACCCCCGCTCTAGCAGGGAACATGGCCTTAAAATGCATGTTGTTGTTGTTGTTGTATACACATATATATATACACATATATATATACATATATATATATATACATATATACAGACTTGGCATTTAATATGGAATATTTTTTTTGTGGGGGTGAACTTACTTTTCAAG
>NC_136268.1:36163059-36300559 GCF_964187855.1 Myxine glutinosa
ATTTCCCTATTCTGTGTATTAGGCTAAGGATTTGTCTTCCATTAATTAATACTCCATTGCACCGAATTCAGACAAGGTAGATTCCCTGCACATTCCCCTTTCCTCAATTGCCAACTGCATTGAGCGGTTCGCTGAATTCTGCTGCAGCTGTGGGTTGTTGTTTTCGCTCCAAGACTCCATGAGCCACGAGGTCGTCTCAGGTGGGAGGCTGGGATTCTCAGGTGGGAGCCTCCCACGCCAAAGGTGGGAGGAGTCGGCCCAGCGCCGAGGACAAGGCGTGGTCTAGCCAACGCCCCCTCTAAGGGCGGGGTCGGTGAGCCCTCGTGACCAATCAGGGCCGAGGCGAGCTCACCGATGGGCGTGTCCTAGCGGCCGGCGGCTGGATCACCGGGGGGCGATATAAAGTGCGTGCGCATGCGTCAGGACGGTGGTTAGTAGTGGTTGTCGGTGGTGAGGGGTTGGTGGTTGGTGGCTGAAAGTACAGTTGTTGCTGAAGGAGGAAGGGTTGATGAAGAAAGAGAGTGGCGTTGGAGGAGGACGAGTTGAGTGTGGCGTTAAGTGGCATTAAAGTGGAGCTGAAGAGCCCGGAGTCCAGCACGAAGTGCCCATCCGCTCGCGGTGAACAATACGCGCCGCTGCACACCAAGGCTTTCCCGCCAAGAACGCGAGTCGACTCCTGGAGCGGGACCTCGACGCCTGCAGTGGCCAGGGCCTTCCCATTCCTCCTTCCAGCCAATCCACTCTGCAATTCCCCGTGTGAGTCCGTCTTTTGTTTGTTCTGTCCAGGGTATAAGTTAAGCCTGTGTAGATAAGCTAGAATTTTCACTGTGTCTTTCTGGTCCGTCCCTCTTTCTGTCTTTATTTTGCTATCCTTCCTTCTTCCTTGGTTTCTTTGGTCCTGTAAATAGTAATAAATAATAATCGTGTTTAAAACCTTTTTTTGCCTTCGTCTTCCTCTTCTTCACATCCGTGTCGTCGTTGTCTTTTCCCTCATTGAATATCTGCGGCACGATTTGGCCAACGTTTCAGAATCGGGTCTAGTCATTGTTAACGGTTCGGGCTGCGGCGCCATCCGCTCGGCAAATTAACATCTTATCCACGGTCTGTAACTATATATATATATATATATACATATATATACATATATATATATACACACATATATACACATATACGAGTATATGCATATATGTCGGGGTAAAAATGAATAATCGTCATCTCTGGACCAATTAGTGGCACCGATGGTCGTAAAGCATGCTGGGTTTTTGCATCACGTGGAGTAGTCACAAGCTAAGGAAAGTATGATTGTTTGTGCACAATTGGCATAAAGCCATCTCATAGTTGTCGAGAAGAACTGTGTCTCTGCATTGGAGTTGGCAAAAACATGTTTCATCTGTGGCTTGGCCTTGTGTAAAATATGAAGCCAAGGGTTCTCACATCTGCATTCTTGTGCTCTGATCTCATCCTCCAGTATTTGCTTTTGCCTTCCTTTTTCGTAGACACTTTGAGAATTGAATTATAATTCAGACAGAATATAAGTCAGAGATCTGGTTGCCCTTGCGGACAAGCAGATTGTGTCCGTGTGTACAAATAAATATTCCTTTTGTCTATCAAGTTGTCTGTCACTACTTTTGATAAAGGTGGACAGACCCGACATATATATATGCTCAACCGAAAGTGGACCTTGCAACATGACAATGACCCTAAACATACCAGTAAATCCACCAAGGAATGGTTGAAAAGAAAGAAATGGAGGGTTCTGGAATGGCCAAGTCAAAGCCCGGATCTAAATCCAATCGAGATGTTGTGGGGGGGGGGGGAGGGGGGGGGTTTGAAACGAGCTGTGCATGCAATTGTGCATGCTGTGCAACAATTTTTTTGTTGAATAAAATATTGCAAAGTCAATGTTTCCTGGTTTTTTGTTCAATTAGATCACCTTTATCTATAGATACTGTTTAAATGAAGATCAAATATTGATATGTCCACATATGTTGAAAAGATAAAAAACATTTCATGGGGTGTAGTTACTTTTTCCACATGCGAAATTTGCATGTATGTTTATTTAAATGATACTGAAGGATCTGCGCTCCAACGCGAGTCGAAAGAATTGACGCGACCAAAGACGGAATTCGTCCGAGTTGCTTTATTGAAACAAAACAGCTCAGGTATTCTGACAAAAGCCCGTTTATCGGGCAGCAATATATATACACATTTATGTCGGGAAGTTTGCCCGGCAAAAGCTATACCGGGCATGCCCGGGTGTCAAGGGCGAGCCTTGGAAAGGCGAGTCTGGACCTGCCCGGGCGTGTTTGGCTGCGGCCTGGCAAGTCGAGGCTGGGCGTGCCCGGGCGCTCTGGACGAGCACTGGAAAGGCGAGAGCGGGCATGCCCGGACGCTCTGGGTGAGCCCTGGAAAGGCGATAGCGGGCATGCCCGGACGCTCTGGGCGAGCCCTGGAAAGGTGATAGCGGGCATGCCCGGACGCTCTGGGCGAGCCCTGGAAAGGTGATAGCGGGCATGCCCGGACGCTCTGGGCGAGCCCTGGAAAGGCGAGAGCGGGCATGCCCGGGAAAGACGAGACCGGGCGTGCCCGGGAGGTTCGGGCGTGCCTGGGAACAGTGAGTCCGGGCATGCCCGGGAGAGGCGCGTCTGGCCGTGTTCTGGCCGGTGCAAGGCGATTGTGTGCATCCAGCGGTAACCGCTACACACGCCCCTCCAGAATCGACCTGCACCGGCAGGGTCAATTTAAGGGGGGTCCGGATGACCCGGCCGAAGCGACCCCTGGAGGGTCGTGGGGAGGGGTCCGACGTGGTGGTGGGTGGTCGAGCGGGGGGAACTGTGGACGGGGGGCGGCCTCGCCGCGGAGGAAGGGCCAACCGTGGTGGTCGGTCGACGTCCATGTGCGCCGGTTTGAGGCGGTCCACAGAGATCCGGTCCGACCGGCCGCCAACGTCGACGACAAAGGACTTGTCGCCCCGTCGCAGGACCCGGAAGGGCCCGTCGTACGGCGGCCGGAGTGGCCCCCGGTGCGCGTCATGACGCACAAAGACGTACTCCGCTGTGCGAAGCGCCGGGGGGACGTAGGACTGGGGGCCACCGTGGCGGGACGTTGGCACGGGGGCAAATCGGCGGGCGGCCTCCTGGAGGTCCGAGCGCTGGTGTGCGGCGGACCAGGGACTGGTAGCGTCGGGCACGAACTCGCCCGGGACGCGGAGCGGCTGGCCGTAGACGAGCTCGGCGGCGGACGCCCGGAGGTCCTCCTTGGGGGCCGTGCGGAGGCCCAAAAGGACCCACGGCAGCCGGTCGGTCCAACCGTCGTCCTGAAGGCCGGCCATGAGTGCGGCCTTCATGGAGCGGTGAAACCGCTCGCACAACCCGTTGGCTTGGGGGTGGTAGGCCGTGGTGCAGTGCAGCGTGACCCCCAACGAGCGGGCGACCGCGCCCCAAAGTTCGGACGTGAACTGTGGGCCGCGGTCGGACGAGATGTCCGCCAGTGCGCCGAAACGCGCGACCCAGGTGGCGATGAACGCCTGCGCCACGTCGGCGGTGGTGGGGGAGGTGAGGGGCACGGCCTCCGGCCACCTGGTGGTCCTGTCCACCATGGTGAGTAGGTGGGTGAACCCCCGTGATGGGGGCAGGGGACCCACCAGGTCCATGTGGACGTGGTCGAAACGCCGTGCAGGCACGGTGAAAGGTGCCAGCGGGGCCTGGGTGTGGCGGTGGACCTTGGCCCGCTGGCAGGCCGTGCAGGCGTTGGCCCAGTCGCGGACATTCCGTCGAAGGCCGTGCCAGACGAAACGCGCCGACACCAGCTTCTGAGAAGCTTTCCGGCCCGGGTGAGAAAGGCCGTGGATGGAGGCGAAGATGCGGCGCTGCCAGGAAACGGGCACGATGGGGCGAGGCTGGCCCTGGGAGACGTCGCAGAGCAGGACGGTGCCCGCGAAGGGGATGTCGGCCAGGCGGAGGCCCGTGTCCGCCGCCCGGAGGGCCTGCACCGAGGTGTCGGTGGTCTGGTCGGCCGCCATGAGCGCGAAGTCCACGCCGAGGTGGACCGCGTTCGCGCTGGCCCGAGAAAGACAGTCGGCCACAGCGTTGTCTTTGCCGGCGACGTGCCGGATGTCCGTGGTGAATTCCGACACGGCGGAGAGGTGGCGCTGCTGGCGGGCCGACCACGGCTCCGTGACTTTAGCCATTGCGTAGACCAACGGCTTGTGGTCGACGAAAGCCGTGAACGGGTGGCCCTCCAGGAGGTGTCGGTAATGGCGAACGGCCAGGAATAGACCGAGCAGCTCGCGGTCGAACGTGCTGTATTTTAACTCGTTCGGCCGGAGCTGCCGGCTGAAAAAAGCGAGTGGCTGCCAAACCCCGTCCACCCATTGTTCATGGATGGCGCCCACCGCGTAGTTGGAGGCGTCCGTAGTGAGGGCGATGGGCGCGTTGAGCACCGGGTGAGCCAGCAGCGTTGCGTCGGTGAGGGCCCGTTTTGCGCTCGCGAAGGCCGCATCCATGGCCGCGGACCAAACGATGTCATGCTTGGCCGGCTTGCCCCGGAGGGCCTCGTAAAGGGGCCGCATGAGCTGAGCAGCGCGGGGCACGAATCGGTGATAAAAATTCACCATGCCGAGGAACTCTTGTAGGGCCTTGATGGAACGGGGACGCGGGAACGTGGTGATGGCCTCGACCTTGGTCGGCAGCGGCACGGCCCCGGTCTTGGTGATGCGGTGGCCCAAAAAGTCAACGGTCGTCGTGCCGAAGTGGCATTTGGCCGGGTTGACAATTAAACCGTGCTCGCTGAGGCGACCGAACAGTGTTCGGAGGTGGAGGAGGTGCTCGGCGTGGGACGTGCTGGCGACGAGGATGTCGTCCAGATAGACGAAAAGAAATGGCAGGTCGCGCAGCACGCCGTCCATTAAGCGCTGGAACGCCTGGGCCGCGTTCTTGAGGCCAAACGGCATCCTCAAAAATTCGAACAGGCCGAACGGCGTGATGACGGCCGTCTTCGGGACGTCGGCCGCCCGGACAGGTACCTGGTGGTATCCCCGTATCAGGTCAATTTTGGAAAATATGACCCGTCCCGCCAAACGGGCGGAAAAGTCCTGGATGTGCGGGATCGGGTACCTGTCGGGGGTGGTAGCGTCGTTGAGGCGGCGGTAGTCGCCACACGGGCGCCATCCGCCCCCCGGCTTTGGCACGATGTGCAGTGGTGAGGCCCACGCGCTATTGGAGCGCCGCACGATGCCGAGGTGCTCCAACACGTCGAACTCGGCCTTTGCCACGGCGAGCTTGGCCGGGTCGAGGCGGCGGGCCCTGGCATAGACCGGCGGGCCCGTAGTGGGTATGTGGTGCTCGATCCCATGCCGCACTGCGGCGGCCGAAAACGTCGGCCGTGTGAGGGCCGGGAATTCCGCGAGCAGGTGAGCGAACTCGTTCGCCGTCGGGAGGGCGCACGCCAGTTCGGTCGGCGCGGAGCTGCTCATCGTGCACGCCAGGGAGCTGAAGGTCTCGGCGTTGACAAGGCGACGACGTTTGACGTCGACCAGCAGCCCGTGCGCGCAGAGGAAGTCGGCACCCAGCAAAGCCATGGGGACGCAGGCAGTCACAAAGGTCCACTGAAAGCGCTGGCTGCCGAAGCAGAGGGTGACGTTGCGCGGGCCGAAAGTGCGTATGGCCGAGCCATTAGCAGCGACCAAAGAGGGGCCGCAAACGGCGTCCCGTCTGTCCTGCTCGGAGGCGGCTATGACGCTCAGTTGGGCACCGGTGTCACAAAGGAAACGCCGCCCGGACGCTTTGTCCCGAATAAAAAGCAAGTTGCCCGAGTGGCCGGCGCTCATGGCTGGGAATGAACGCCGGCCCGGCCGTTTCCCGACTTGCCGAAAGTGCACGGGGGTCGGCACGTCCGAGCCTTGTGTCCGAACCTGGCGTGGTAATAACACCACGCCTGGTCAGGTGGAGGCCCCGGCCGTCGTGTCGGAAGCGGTCGGTGCAGCGTGGCGGCCGCCAGTTTCACCGGCAGTTCGGCCTCCAACCGCGCAGGGCGCTCGGGCGTCGCCTCGGACGGCGGCAGGCTCCAGGTAGCCGCGCCGATGTGTTGGCCCGCCGAGGAGATCTTATCGGCTTCCCTGGCGAGGGCGCGGGGATCGGTGATCGACGTGCCAGCCAGGGCGAGGCGTACCGGGTGAGGCAGCTGGCGAAGGAACAACTCGCGGAACAGAAAATCCGGAGAGTGCTCACCGAGCAACGAGAGCATATAGTCCATGCGCTCGGACGGGCGCGTGTCGCCGAGTTCGGGCAGGTCGAGCAGGCGCCGTGCGCGTGCCGCCGGTGAGAGGGCGAAAGCGTCGAGGAGCGTCTTCAGCACGTCATACTTGTCGGCAGCCGGCGTGTGCTCGAGGAGGCTCAGGGCACGGGCCGTGCTGGCGGAACCGAGCGCTGCCACGACGTGGTGGAAGCGGGTGTCGTCCGCGGTGATGCCTCGCAGGGCGAACTGGGAGTCCGCCTGGGCGAACCAAACAGCCGCGTGAGCCTCCCAGAAGGTAGGCAGTTTAAGAGTCACTGCCATGTCCATGTCGGTAGGTCACCAGTGAAGGAGCTGCGCTCCAACGCGAGTCGAAACAATTGACGCGACCAAAGACGGAATTCGTCCGAGTTGCTTTATTGAAACAAAACAGCTCAGGTATTCTGACAAAAGCCCGTTTATCAGGCAGCAATATATATACACATTTATGTCGGGAAGTTTGCCCGGCAAAAGCTATACCGGGCATGCCCGGGTGTCAAGGGCGAGCCTTGGAAAGGCGAGTCTGGACCTGCCCGGGCGTGTTTGGCTGCGGCCTGGCAAGTCGAGGCTGGGCGTGCCCGGGCGCTCTGGACGAGCACTGGAAAGGCGAGAGCGGGCATGCCCGGACGCTCTGGGCGAGCCCTGGAAAGGCGATAGCGGGCATGCCCGGACGCTCTGGGCGAGCCCTGGAAAGGCGAGAGCGGGCATGCCCGGGAAAGACGAGACCGGGCGTGCCCTGGAGGTTCGGGCGTGCCCGGGAACAGTGAGGCGCGTCTGGCCGTGTTCTGGCCGGTGCAAGGCGATTGTGTGCATCCAGCGGTAACCCGCTATCCCGCTAACCCGTAACCGCTACAATACAATGGACTACAAAATGTAAATGTTTCATGATATTTGTTTTATTATATCACCTTTATCTGTCAATATTGTTGAAATGAAGACCAAATAGCTGTATGTTGAAATATGTTGAAAAAGTCAAAACTTTACATGGGGTGTACTTACTTTTTCACGTGACTGCATATATATATATATATATATATATATATATATATATATATATATATATATATATATATATATATATATATAATTATATATATATATATATATATATATATAATTATATATATATATATATATATATATATATATATATATATATATATATATATATATATATATAAATATATAAATATATATATACAGACGGCATTTAATATGGAATATTTTTTTTGTGGTGGTGAACTTACTTTTCAAGATGACTTAGAACCAAAGTTAAAGGCCATATGACCTTTAAAAGAAACAAAAACCACATTTGACATTTCGAAGCAAATAAATTGATCCTTGAAAGTGATGTAAACTGATATCGAACTCAATTCACGGACAGTACTGTGTTAAACCTCTGTACGTTTTCCAGAAGTATCTCTTTATTTAGCACATTAGCCAAAAAAAATTTCAACAAAAACAAAAGCTAAATTATGACTGGGATTACGGACAGTAAAATTACAGTTCAGTACTTCGTGTAACCCCCACGAGCATTCCTGAGAGCATGTACACGTTGAGGCATGCTGTTCACGAGATTTGCCAAGGTTTGGACAGGAATCGCTTGCCATGCAGTGACAATAGTCTGCTGCAATTCACGCACAGAGGCAGGCTGCTGGTCCACGTTGTCGATTTGACGCGTTAATTCTGCCCACAAGCTCTCTATCGGATTCTTATCCGGGGACATGGCAGGCCACTCCATATGCTCTACACCACGGTCAGCAAGAAAGTGTTGGATCATGCGAGCACGATGAGGCCGTGCATTGTCATCTTGGAAGACAAAGTTTCCTCGAAAGGCTGCACGAGCAAATGGAAGCAATGTTTCTTCCAGAATGACCCTGTACTTGAACTGGTTCAGGTTTCCATTCAGAACAACCAGGTCAGTTTTTCCCCCTGCATGAAAAGCAGCCCAAACGGTCACCCCACCACCTCCAGCTTGGACTCTTGGCACTATACAATCTTCGTTGTGGGCTTCATGCACTTGTCTGCGCACTCGGACGCGGCCATCTTGACGATAGACCAGAAATCTAGACTCATCACTGAAGGTCACGTGATTCCAGTGTCCTGGCTGCCATTGACGGTGCTCTCTGGCCCACTGCAATCGGCGCTGGCTGTGTTGTCTGGTCAGGCGTGGCTTTCTCGGGGGACGCCTGGCACGATAGCCTGCATGAACCAGTCGTTGGTTGACTAGCCTTCTGGATACAGGCACATTTGTCAGTTGCTGCCACTCAGCCCTAAGCCGATTAGCTGACTTGGTATGGCCATTGCAGACTAACCGGTGCAGCTGGTGATCATCTCTCCTTGTGGTTCTGCGTGGACGTCCTGGCCTCGGTATTGGAGTTGGGACACCCCTCTGAGCATTTCGTTTCAGGATCTTTGACAGCTAACCTTGAGTGACGCCATACTGCCGAGCAATAGCATGCTGTTTCATGCCAGAATTTCGTAAAGCCACCACTCCATGACAAACAGCATTGTCAAGTTGACGGACCATCAACAGAGGAAGCGGCAATAACTTTTGTAGACATGCAGCAGTTGTTTTCCACTAATACAGAACGCAACAACCCTTATATACTTGATTGTGAAGCCAATCGTCAAATGTACCTGTCCTTACATTTTGTCACGCCACCTGTGATATAATCCTGTTATTGACTTCTTGCTGCGAAAGACAATCAGTGACATGGTTCTTTCAACAAAGACATCACCGAAGGGTAAAAGAAACTCACCAGATTGATATACTGAGTTCAGAAAGTAAACCCAAGTCAAGAAAATATATATATTTCATATTAAATGCCAAGTTTGTATATATATATATATATATATATATATATATATATATATATATATATATGTAATGCAAGTGTTCCACAAAAGCCTGTGAAACCTTGGTTGTTAATATATTTAGTACCACAAAATATACAACAATACCCTTTATTTTATGTGATACAGAAACTCATTAAGTTTTCTTTATTTTCAGATCAGATGGTTTAATGTAAAAGAAAATGGCAACTCCACAGGAGCAAGCTCAGTGCGTTGAATGGTTCATCAAGACGAGATCTGATACGAAAGTTCAGCGTAATTTCCATACAAGGTATGGAAGGAATCTGCCATCACAGACGAGTATCAGAGAGTGGTACAGGAGGTTTAAGGAGACTGGAAGTTGTCAGAAACAGAAAAATACCGATCGAACAAGCACAAGTGCAGCAGACATTGAACGAGTGCGTGAATAATTTCAAGAAAGTCCCAGAAAATCAATGCGACACATCCAGAGAACTGGGACTACCAACGACCACTGTACACAGGAGTTTGCATGAAAGACTGAGGCTTTGTGCCTATAAGGTGTCGGAACTTAAACCAAATGATGGACGCAAACGCAAGGCGTTCGCCTTGGCAATGCTCAGTCGCACGGAGAATGACGAAGATTACCTGAAAAAGGATATGTTCACAGACAAAGCTTGCTTTCATGTGTTGGGGAAGGTCAACTGACACAATGTGAGGATCTGGGGCTCTGAAAACCCCCACATCATGATCATTGAACACATAACCAACAGCGCAAAGGTCAATGTGTGGTGTGGCCTTCCCCATGACCGCTTGGTGGGTCCGTTTTTCTTTGTGGAGGATACATTGACCTCCAAAATTTACATGAATATGTTGGAAGGATTTGATTCCAAAAATACCCCATTTGTTTTCATTCATTTGTTTGCATATATGATCACTTTACAAGAGATTTCTACTGAGCAAGTCTGCTAAACTCAGTGAATTAAAACTAAACGAAACTGCTAAACTCAAACAATGACGTCAGCAGGAAGGCTTTTGCTCACTTTACCACACCACTCGCACCACGTCCAATTTTTGTCAGTTATTACAGTGTAACTTATTTTCAGTTCTGTGGTTCTGAGTTGGGGTCCAAAAAGACCCCTCGTTGGTAAGATTAGGTAGTAAAATATGTTGGTCGGACTAGGGTTATGCTCATTTGCCATTCCAATACCTCTCTGAAGGTCTTCCTTTGACTCCGCTGTTATGACGAAATAATTTGTGAACAGGAGCTCCTGCAGTTCTCTATCTCTGATGTTGTCACTCAACAATTTCATCATCATCACAAAAAGGAAGGGACTTAAGAATCAATAACCACAACATTTCCATCTGTGTTTGTTTAAAGTACTTTTTTTTCTACTTGCAGATTTAACAAAACAGAAGCTTAATGAGAAAATCTACCATAACAAATGAGCAGCCACTAATTAAATTGTTTTGCCTTTGTGTGTTTTACTTTACCATTTACATTAACAGTTTTTTTTCATTTTCGTTTTAATTTAGAATCAGGGCTCTGTAACAGATCAGGAAAACATCCTGAACGTGTAATTTCCCAAGTGTCCTTTTGACATATGCCAAGATGCTTCTGCGCACACCACAGTCTTTCCAGCAAGGATTTCATGGAGCAAAGTTTTCAGGTATACATACCCGATAATATAGCTCAGAACACGTGCAATTTGATGGTTTCACTGATATGGGCAAATGACTGCATTAAAAGCACACTTTGACGCTAAGCATTTGTCTGAATATCACAGTACTTTTGTGCATAGCGTATCATTTTTACTTCTGGTTGGGGGATTTTTCACGTGCTGGTAAAAGTTTCAGCTGCAGTTTCCACCTCATTAAAGCTGTCTTCCAAACCAGATTTGTCGTGTTTTTTTCCTGTTATGCCTTCGTGCATGTATTGCTGTTATATCCCGTCCAATATTTCCCGTTAGATCGTTCCTTGTTTGTGCTGCATCTGTTGAATTCGTTTTCAGCTTGTTAAAGGCCTAATTTAACCGCATCTCGGATTGAAAGTGTGAAACGTATTTGTCTCCGTGTTCCACGTTTTGATGCTTTCTTCCCAAGTATTGTACTTTTACCTCCTCAACATTATCCTATTTCCCCTTCTCACTTCAAAAAATCATGAAAAATACATGTTTATTTTTCCACCACAAATCGATCTCATTCTCCTTGAATTAGGCCAGGGTGCAGTGAAGCCCACTGTGCACCCCTCCCCAGACCCGAGGACAATTTTTCATGCGTACAAAATTGTTCACTAGGATCAACTGAATGAAAAAAACAAATGTTCCCTGAAAAATAACTAATTTGCACGATATCAAATTGAGCCATCCTTGGCAATCTATCAAAAATTGAACCACTGCACCTAGATCAGTAAATCGAGCATATCTCATTACATTTTAAAGATATAATAACAAAATTGTTACCAAAATAGAGGACAGGTAGTTCCTCTTTAATTCCTAATGTTATGTTAATTAGATCATTTGCATAATCATGACCGCGGTATTCTTTAAAATGAAAAATGTTGCTTAAAATTCGAAGACTTTCAACTTCAACACTTCTCAGAAATTATAGGAACCATTTATTCAAATCAACATCTGCACCAATGCATTTCCATGATACCTAATTTTTTCATTAGAATAATACTTTGTTACTCTGGAGTATGAATAAGTGGATGAATAACCTTAAAACATAATGCCTGCCATGGCCACTTTCAAAAATTTGTTTCTTCATGTTCGGTCTGGTTTCCTCCGGCCTATCAGTCATTGTCCCAATCAAAAATCTCATCATTTTCTCCTGAAATATCATCGCCATCATCACTGTTAAATTATAATGCCCTCTGAAGGACACCAATGACCTGCTGTGGAATATCTCCTTGCATCCATAAGGGTTTCAGAGTTCCTTCTTTGTGTGTGCCCATACGTGTTCTTGCAAATTCTGCAAGCATATATGATGTTACTGTAAGGGATTTCATTCGAATCTCAGGCTAATGGGGGGCAATATGACCCATTTGGCTCCCCAGCGTCTGACTGTCTGGTTTTGGGAAGCTGTTGACAAAATCTTTGTTTGACCTTGCGTCAACATTCTTTCCTTATGAGCAGCTCCCCGCCTGCCCTTGCCTTTCTCTGAAGCCCAGCTTGGGAAACTGGGGAAATGTTTTGAGTTCCCTGTCCTTTGAAGAAAAGTGTATGAAGCAGAATACAAATTGTGATTCCTTGAGATGTTGTTGGTTGCTGGCTGTGTGAGGACCAAAAGGTGCTACTAGCTTCTGCGCCCATATCTATCTACCATGCATGTTATCCTTATCCCTCAATAAATCCCTTGTACAGTGTCCGAGTTGAGGTGCTTATTCCAGAACTAGAGGGGTTAGGGAATCCACGACATTACAATATGGGGGTTCTTCCTGACTGAAACTTGATAATTTACCCTTCTGGGGTGTTATTCAAAGCATTTCCTGCAAGGTGGAAAGGGTCCCATGTCAACATTGCGCACTGCATTCAACGGCTTGTCTTCACACTTCTCAAATTGTCCACTTCTCCGATACTCTCCGTCTTTACCCAACCACATGCATTTGCTTCAGGTCCAATGAACATAAAGTAAAAACAGCAATATAATTACAGCACCAAATTGTTTATACCAAAATGTTTATAGATCAAGACAACATGGCATCTTCACAGTTTGGGCAGACCTGGTATGGACCGTTGTCAGGCTTTGTGAAGAAAGCAACATGTGACTACAACTGACAGACTGCTGGGTAGGTTGACGAACTACATCTGTTCTGGTAATGTGAGTGACATCACAGTCATGGTTCACACTGGACCCTGCAGATGGTTTGACATTCCTGTTCACGGTGGGTTCAGAATTCCTGTTCGCCATTCCTGTTCAGTCAAAATTCCATTTCCCAGTTTATAGAACGAAATTCTGCACTGGATAAAATGAAGACCGTTATCACGTTTCAATGTATCAGGAATTCCAAACTCAGAGAACATCTGTCCAAGCGTCACAATAATCCTGCTGCTGGGGGAAGACGGGCAGTTTGTGAACAATGAGAAATTTTGAATAATAATCTGGGATGACAAGTCACTGAGCAGCATCAAAATAGAACAGGTCACATCCGACTTTGCTCCATGGTCTAAGTGGAATGTCATGTTGCAGTAGTGGTTCAGGCATCTGAGATTTCCGGTGTCGCTGGCAGGTAGGACAGCAGTCCACAAGCCGATCAATGTTCTTGTTAATGTTGTACCAGTATACAGTGTCCTTAGCCAGCAGTTTGGTTTTCTCATGCCAAAAATGGCCCAAGTGGAGTTGCTGCAGAATGTCATGTCCCATACTCCTAGGTATAAGCACCTTTAAGAATTACACCATTTTCAATTGACAACTCATCCAAAAAACTCCGAAGGACCTTTAAGAATTACACCATTTTCAATTGACAACTCATCCCAAAAACTCCAATATGTCCGAAGAGCCTCTGGGATGCCCTTCACACGGTCTGGCCATCCACTGATGATAAGGTCTCAAAGTTGACTCAGGTCGGAATCATGAAGAGTTTATTTGTGTAGCTGAGAAAACTTATCAGATGAGAAGTGCACGAAATAAACAGGTAAGTACAAATTCATTGTAGTCGCATCGAGTGCAGTAGCAAGGTGGGATAGGCCATAGGCAAGCTCATTGTCTACCCCGGGGTGGTACTCCATTGTAAAGTTATACCCTTGAAGTCTGGTGAGCATTCGTTGCAATATCATTGGGGCAGCGATCAATGGCTTATCAATAATCATCAACAATGGTTTATGATTGGTGAGCACAATAAAACTGTGATCGTACAGCCTACAGGTAGGTATGGAAACGTTTGATGCCAAACATGATAGCCATTAGCTGACGTTCAATGCAAGCATAGCGTTGTTCAGTATCTGTAAGGGTTTTCCTAGCACATGCCACTGGCCATAACTGATTTTCATGTAGCTGGAGCAATGCTGCCCCGAGGTCCCGAAGACTGGCATCACATTGGAGGTAGACAGGCTCCTCTGGTTGATACTAGTGAAGAACGTATGTTTCCAACACTTCCTGCTTCAGATGATGAAATACAATTTGATGATACGGCTCCCATAGAAATTTAGAATCCTTTTTGAGGTATCTGAGAGTAGCAAATTCACACTGATACTCTTGATATGTCATATATGTCACAAAGCCGATGAAATGTTGTATCCTTCCTTATTCTCAGGTTTTGGAATAGCTCTCAGATCTTGAACTTTCTGTGGGTCAGGCCGTATTCCTTTTATTCATATTCAGACCTTAACCATTACCAGAAAAGGTGATGTCAGTCTTCTATATGTAGCATTTGTTTGCATTGAAAACCAGGCCATGCTGTTTTCATCAGGCGCATTGAGACTCTGATCATGCTCCTCCTCAGTGGCACCGTAGATGGCGATGTCATCTGCACCACTGCAATTCTGGAGAATACGGTCCATTTCCATCCTGAAAATTTCCTGTCTTACATACCGTTCACATGGAAATCATTGGAAACAATACTCATTGGCAGTAAATCATTGAAAAATAACTATAGGACGCTTCATGTTGCCTGAAGGAAGTTGTTAGGGTTAGGGTTCGGGTTAGGGTTCGGGTTGAAAAGTAAGAAGTTGTTGGCTAGCACTATCAAGTTTTATATACCAATAACTTAACTTGGCATCAAGTTTGAAGAGGTACTTCATCCCTGCAAATTTGTGATTGAGCTCTTCCGTTGCAGGTATTTTGTGGTACGGACGAATCACGGCACGATGAAGATGCTTTGGGTCCAAACAAATACGGATCTTGCCGTCTTCTTTAGTTACGTACATGAGAGAGCTGACCCATTCAGTCGGTTCTTGGATATGCCGTATGACTCCCTGTCAAACAGTGTCGTCAGGTTCTGACTAAATTTTGTCCTTGAGAGCAATAGGGGTTCTTTGTGGTGGGATAACATGCAGGTCCATGACAGGACTGTGCGTTGTACGGAATTTGCTGATACGGTCAAGTTGTTGTGGATATGCATCCATGAAGTCTTTTACATTGTTGTAAAATTTAGACCAATGGTTGGTTACTGCTCACTAAACAATGCAGCATAACAATGTGTAGATTCCCACATTAGGGAAGACCGAGAACTGCAGGACTATGGATATCCACAACAAAAAAACGTGTGCTGATCCACAGTGATCCTTTGTAGGTACAAGCAATGTCTATAGTACCAAAACACTTGATGTGGGTTCCGTTATATGCAGATAGGACCTCCATGTTGCCTGAAGGGAGCCAGTGCAAGGTTCATCGTTTGAATCCAACATTTTGGAAAGTATGTGTCAAAAAGTAGGGTAGAATGTTTCCTTGGGCACCGGTGTCCACCTTCAGGTTAAAATAATGAACGCCCGGCCTGTTGTGTAGACCAAGATGAAGTGTGACGTGAGCTTAGTTACGTTGACCAGGTGTATTTAACGAGTCGAGAACCAATGAATCAAATTGTGACATGGCGTCGTCAGGGTTGTTGTTGTTTTGAAGCATGTGTTGCTGTTTCATGATACACGTGTCATGCGCTTGCCCATGTTGTTCAATGGCATGGAGAACACCAGGAGTATCAGCGGACCGCGAATATCTTACGTATGTGTATTGTACCATATCATGTTGTACATCCAATTGCATATTTTAGTATGCACAAGTAACAACCCCCAAATTGGGTCTGCAGTGCAATATTGGTAAATTGCTGGAAACGTAGCAATTTCCATAACAGTTGAATAGTTGCCAACACTTTATTAAATATTCATGCAGAGTAATAAAGGTGCTAATATGCTGCTCTGAATAACATTGGCAGAAATGAAAAAGGAAGATGAAAAATGAATCCCCGGAACCATGTAGTACCGTTTTGGGGAAACAAAAGTAAGAAAATAACTATAAACAGCAGCAGGAGGATGTGCAATTTTTCTTTGGGGTTTATCGAAGGAAGGATTTATTGAAGAAAACAACGGTCATTTAAAACAGCACCAAGTCAAAAGCATGACCACTGCCCCACATATAATACTGTTATGTCTGGGGGTAAAACAATATCTAGAGCCAGATAGATCTGTGTAGGTAGGTATCCGACTGTCGTGATAGGGAATCTACTTGTAATAAGTTCTGTGTGTTTAGGCGATTTGTCGGGTTAAGATGTCTGCTTGTGAACATACCAGGATGTTCGAGTGTTAGATAGTATAGGGATTAAGAATAACGCCCCTGTGTGTCCAACCTGGTCATCAAACCGTTGTCCCTTATGGCAATGCACACCTGTAGACACTTAGTTAGGCCCTTTAGTGCATGCATTAATTAAATTCCCTTCCCTGACAAGACTTTGGAAGAGAACAGGCAAAAGGAAACCAGGCCAGGACGCCGCCGCATGGACCGCAGCCAGCTGCACCTCCGCGAGGCCTCGGGTAGCACACGCTATGACCACGCTCCAGGCCTGTGGAGGGCACTGATTGGGTGGCGCGCTGAGGCTGATGTCACCGCCACAAGGTTATAAAAAGAGCGCGCCGAACTCCATGCGCAGTCCCGGTCCTGACCCGAATTGAGTCCTAGCCCGAGTGGATTATTAAAAAGGCAGGCCACGGACTGGCCTCAAAAAAGCCCGAGTGGAGTTCGCTTGCTTCTGGCACGTTCCTTTGTCTCACTTGGATGTCCTTTTGCTTGGCTGGTAGCATGCATCGCACCTGCGTTCTCTCCGTTCCTGTCTCTTTGTGCCTCGTGTTGGAGATCGACCTCGTGTGGAGCTGCTGGCCTGCGTTGGACGCGTGGTGCTTTTGGTGCTTTGGGACCTTGTGGGTGCTTTGGAGTTAGGAACATGGCCTGGGGGCGCGTGAGCACAAGAGGAGCTTGGAGCCGCGTGGTGGACGATACACTGAAAGACGACAAGACAGATAAGACCGCACACCACTTACACATCATAACGAACGTTTTTCTTTTCCTTAATTTGCATTCCCTCGTCTGTATCTGAAGTGAGTTGTGGGGACGTCCCAATTCGGATATTTATTCCCGGCGCGTGCTTTTCCTGTCCCTGCCTTTTATTGTAATAAACCCTTGCATTATTTTCCCTTTCCATTCAAAATATTGTCGTTCGTGAGTTCATTAATTTTCCTGCAGGATCGAAGCTGCCGTTTGAGTTCGTTCGCGCTCCAGGTAAGTGCTTTTACCGCAGCTTCCATTTCCCTTCTTCCTCCCCGCGTTTCATAGTCAAATCCGTGTTTGGTCGTCACCTCCATTAAAGCCGTTCCGGTCTTCCGCGGTCCCTGGTATTAACCGAAAGGGTCCGTGTGACAATACATTCCTTTTCTGCAATTAAAATAACTCGTATCATACTAAAATGGGTAATTTGGTGTCTGTCTGTCTGTCTGACCCTGATACATTTTGTCGTTACTTATTTATCTCAACCAAACTTGACAGGAAGACTGGGGGTCACGTGATGGAGGTTGTAGCGACTTTATTTGCCCCCTTCCCACAGGGAGGATGAAATCTGTCTGTCTTGGGTGAAATTCGTGTTAAGGTGTATATATGTGTCAAAATAGCTAATAATGGCATTTTCCAAGGCTGATTCTAATAACAAAAGTAATAGCACCATTAATGATAATAGCATAATAATAATGTTATTACAAAACAATATTAATACTAATAATATCCCCTCTCCAAGAAATAATTTTTATTATTATTTGCGTTTAATCCAAGATGGCTGCCATACCACGTGACCTATGACATCCCAATTATCATAAAAGCATTCTGCATGGGTGTCGTTCCTTCCCTGAAAGTTTCGTCTCAATCGGACATGTGGTTGCTGAGAAAAACAAGGTTTAGCCCGTATGGACGGACGGACGGACAACCCGAAAACATAATGCCTCCAGCCACCTTCGGAGACGGAGGCATAAAAATATTATAAAACCACAAACAAGTTTGATTACCTTTTCAAACAGTTGCTCCGACTGTTTAACACTAAACTGAAAGGGAAGAAACCGGGATGTGTTCAGTTACCAAGCAGTTAGCTAGCGCTTGCCAAGCCAGCCAGCCGTTCCTTATCAACGGTTTCAAATGGAGTGCTTGCTCAAATGCTTAAGCCACTTGGTGAGCTCTCTACAATAAACTTGGTAACTGAACACACCCCCGACGTTATTGGTGCACGAGCCTAGATCTACTGTAATCTATATATCCCAGAGAGGATAAAAACATGATGACAATTCCTGTCGCTCCTGTACAGACTGGGTGTATTAGTAGTGCCAAATGTAAAGTAATGAAGGTTTTGATGTGGGTGAGCATAATTTGTGTATATAATGAGCTTTCATTAAAACAGGTTAAAGTGGCTCTCCGACCAAGCTCATGTTGGTCAGAGTTCACTCACTCACATTTTGAATATTTATCTTTCAGGAAAATTTCATGTCAGGCAAGGAATATAAAGACACAAGAAGACAATAGCTGCGTCACTCTCTACTGATCCGGAATTGCTTAGGTCCTGGTCTGACAAATGGAATGTGTCTTTCAATCCTGGCAAATCTGACGAGGCAAATGAAAATAAAATCTCACAGTTTCAACCTGTCACTCCAGAAAGATCATCAAACAAATCCCACTTATCTATTTCTTTGGCAAGCCACTGGAAGACGTTCAGTCTCTTGGACTTCTAGGCCTCACTATCAACCCTGAAGTCCCATGGACCAGAGGTTCCACAAAAACTAACCTTAAATTGTTTGATATTCGAACTTGCTATCTCAAAGTAAAACTATTACCTCTCCAGTAAAGTGTCGAGTTTGCGAAAGGGTGTAAAAGAGTGTGATTCACCAATGTACATCAGTATCGCTGGATGGGTGTTTCAGAGAAAATCGTTAGGTGTGGTCTTGAATCCTGAAGCACATTTCATGATGTGTTTGAACTCCAATTTGTGATTTTTGGAAATTTCAAGTTGATTACATTTCTCTTTCTTGGATTAAAAAAGCTAAAGTAGATTAAATTTGGTCATTTTTCCATGTAATTTCCACTTTAAGGAGTTGTATTCTAAGCTTTTGGAAAGATATAAAGTCCATGAAGAATTACCATGTTGTTATTGGAATGTCCTTTCAGGGATGGGGTAATCTGCTTGCATTTGATGACATTGCCTCATTATTGTGCCAGTGCACAATTGTGGTTGATTACATCAGTATAGCTTGGGATTGGATCTTAAACACTGCCGATCGATTGCACAGTTCCACGAGTACCATAGAGTAGGCTAAATTTCCAGAAATGCATCTAATACAGTGGAACCTTGACTTACGAGTGCCCCAACTTACGAGTTTTTCGAGATACGAGCCGTCGCTCCGGCAGTTTATTGCTTTGAGATGCGAGCCGAGATCCGAGTTACGAGCTTTCGCCACCCGGTCACGTGGTTATCTTGCCGTTCAAGTACGTATCTCTGTCGTATAGCGCTGCATTTTTTTTTTCGCATTTTGGTTATTTCGAGTTTACGCCGCCAGGTAGGTTCTGGTCACGTGGTTATCTTGCCGTTCAAGTACAGTACGTATCTCTGTCGTATAGCGATGCGTTTTAGTTTTCGCATTTTGGTTATTTCGAGTTCACGCCGCCAGGTAGGTTCTGGTCACGTGGTTATCTTGCCGTTCAAGTACAGTACGTATCTCTGTCGTATAGCGATGCATTTTAGTTTTCGCATTTTGGTTATTTCGGAAAATTTCATGTTCATGTCGAACATTTCATGTTCATGTTCATGTTTTCATGTTCATGCCATGCCAGGCCACAACTTGTTCAGAGTGCCGGCGATAGCTCGCCTTCTCTTTGTGGAAAACACGGTGAGATCCTTAACATCCAACAACTAATGGGACGCAAACGGGGCGCCCAGTTTAGCGGTACACACATTGATGAATCACCCTGCCTGTGATTCACCCATGACAGGTTATAGCTGGGTCGGGATTCAAACCCAGGCTGGACAGTTTAGACTTTAGAGTCAAGTGTGCGTACCTCCAGTCCAGGCCATCCTGCCAGCTTGTATGCTGCATACAGGTGAAATATAAAGCGCGAGATATTTTTATATATACTGTATATTTAAAAAAAAATTGGTGTGGTTTTTGGCGGGCTGGAACGGATTAATAGCATTTCAATGCATTTCAATGGGGAAATTTGATTTGAGATACGAGCAATTTGAGTTACGAGCTCGGTCACGGAACGAATTAAACTCGTAAGTCAAGGTTCCACTGTACAAGTTATAGGGGCATTTCTGAGTAAAAGTTGGTAACAAGTGTTTTTAACCTATTTTGGGGGTGCTGATCATGAAAAAATAGGATACCAAGCTGAATTTTTGGTATTTGATGCTCAAATCTGGAAAAAACTAAATGGCCGCCAAAATATTTAACTTTTAGCCGCTGAACTCAGAATCACACAGGAAGACATTTCAACAAGTACACTTTACGTGAAACAAGATGAATATTTCCGGGCAATCAAATTTGTATATACTATTTTAGCAGAAATCGATGTTTCGGCCATTTTCCAAGATGGCCGCCATCAAATCTTATATTGACGATATCTCCAGTTCTAGTGAACATAGAATCATTATTTTGATGTCTAGCCCCAGGTTATCGAGGTCAAGGAAGCATATGAGCGCACTATTATTAGTGTTGGACCAAAGCTATATACTGAAACAGGACACATTCAAGGTGGTTGCTCACAAAATAGCTCTAAATATCGGCTAACTGCAGCTAAAATGATATCTACAGACACTTACACATGGACCCTTGTGCCACACAGCTCATCTATCTATAATTCCACTAATCTCTGTGTGTATGTTTGTTTGTACGTTTGTTTGTTTGTTTGTATGTCTGTGACCGCTGTTTCTCGACAACTACCGGTCCGATATACTTGAAACTTGCCAGGTATATTGCTGGGGACCCGAGGATGTGCCTTTTCAAGGTTTCATATTAATCGGACAATTACTTACCGAGCTATGTCCAAAAAACGATTCAACCAATCAGAGAGCAGCGAGCTATCGCGTGTGCCGAACGTGGCGGACACACTCTGCCTCGGATGGCACATTTGAGAGCGTATTCATTTATTTCACGTTTGCAAACTATGTTGCCGTTAAACTATGTTTTAAAACTAATAAAAACTAATTTGCGATTCATCGTAACTGCGATATACGACCTTCCGGACAGTGAGGACTGCACTTCCGGCATCCAATCACAGAACGCGTTATTGCGTAGGCGTGGCCGATGTGAGAGCGAGCTGATGCTGAGCCCAGCGCGTGCGCCATTACGGTACGTAATTCGATTTCTTCCGGAGAAAATAATAATTTCTCGATTTCTTATGCGCATTATTTCTCCCAATTCAGTCAGAGCGAAGGGCGGAAGCGAAGAGCGTTGTTTTTTTTGTTTACGGGCGTACAGGCGGGGTAGAGCGTACGGGTAGCGTTTTTTTTTTTTTTTTTGGCACATTTGAGAGCGTATTCATTTATTTCACGTTGGCAAACTATGTTGCCGCTATGTTGGCGTTAAACTATGTTTTAAAACTAATTAAAACTAATTTGCGATTCTTTCGCTTTCCTGCGCATTTGTGCACGCTATGGCGATTTCTTTACCAAACTCCGCTAGCCGTTAGCTTTGGACCAAACCATTTCATGTAAATAGAGGGGGGGGATTGTCACCGTACTCGCAAGCCGTTAGCTTTGGACCAAACCATTGCATGTAAATAGAGGGGGGGGGGGGGGGGATATACTTTTAGATATATATATAGTACGGGCATGCCCTAGTATAATAAACAACACGATTACAAGGCAATACAACTTTACTTTTGATCTTCATTGATTAATACGATTACATGCAGTGAACAATCACATATGAACGTTTAACTATATACAGGTAGCACAGTCATGACGTCTTTTACGATATGCAGGCTCGACGGTAAGTTGAATAATGTCGTTAACACATTACACATTGTCATTAAAGCAACCGTCCTGGTCAGTTTCTTGCCGACATACACATGCAGCTGTGCAGCCAAGTTTTGCTTTACGGCAGCTACAGCGCATGGTACGACACCGTGACCTGCAACTGCAAGAAACAAGTTCAAGACACGACTCAGGAATTGGATGGAGTGTCATCAGCACTGGTTGCAAATTGGTAGCGACCCTTTTCCATCCCAACTCCGTGACATTCGGCAGGTTCGGAAGTGGGCAGTGTGCCTCCTTCCATATCAGAGATTGGTAATGCACACGCTGGATGTGGAATTTGAGAGCATCGCTCGTGGGTGGCATCGCTTCTGGTTTGCAGGCCTTCTCAAACATGACCCGACGAACGCTATCTGTTGTCTCCAGATTGTTCATCCCGTAGATTTTGCAGACAAATATTTCTGTCGATTTTGACACTTCAGGGGTCAAATTCCCTACTCCCAAACCCACAAGAAGGTGGTGATACTCAAGGAAGACTTTCCATGCTGAACGTTTCGTGTGTCCACAGATGTGCGATGTCGTGTCCGATCCCGTAAGAGCGTGAAATGGCAGAAGTGATTGGACTGAATTTGATGGCAAGTTGTGATATAATGGACCTATGGGTATGTACTTTCTCTTCTGGGCAGTACCAGCCATCATCCATAGATTTCTGCAACTGACACGCGGAAAATGTGCCACCAACAACAGCATGACATCAGTGTCTCTCGCACATACAACTACAGTGTCCAGCCGACTATCTATGACATGTAGAATTATGCGTGTGTCCGCTTCTTCGTGTGTTGCTTTTAGTGGAGTGAGGTCAGTATTGCCACGTGATGACCTGATTTCACGCTCATCGTCAAACCCCCCTGCAACCACAATCTCTGTATCACCAGGAGCATGTGCCAGAAGTTCTTCCGAGAGGAAGCGAGCAAGGGCTGCCTTGTTTTCTGGAAGGGCAATGAAGTTTATCCAGGAGTTAGGCAGTGGCACCTCCCGTCCTTCTACAATACGACGTATTGGACGACTTGTCTTTGTTCGTTTGGTTCTTGTTCCTGCTTTGATCGACTCATCTCGGTATCTGTCAAATACAACGTCTATGCGAAGATATTGCATTCCTGACTGGAAGATTGATCTTGTGAAAACGTCTGCCAAGTCTCCAAATGTCTTGGCAGCAACCGGTTTCCCAATGGCCACGACTCGAGCCTGTCCATCTATAACAAGACAAGCTGATTTCCCGTGCAGATCGAGCGTAGCAGGACATGGAACATCTGCTGTCAACATATCAGCCAGCAACGATTTGTTTCCTGTCCTTAAATTGCCATTGAGCTCTGCCAGCGAGACTGGTACTCGAAGAAGTTCGTGGTTCAACACGTTGTCCAAGTTGATCGTGCGGCCAGATGCATATGCCGTTACCAAACGTTGGAGGAAGTTTTGATCAGCTTTCAGAACAGTGCGTTTGTTCTTTTCGGCACTGTGTTGTACTACCTTATAAAGATCGTCGAATGTTGGAGCATTGTTCTTCTTGATGGTGTCATACAATGAGTGCTGAGGCACTGAGGTTTCTGCGTCTCCAACAAGTCTATCCTCCACAAATTCAGTCCTTAGCTGTCTTAGCCTATCCTAAGTCTATCCTTAGCAAAAGAAAGAGAGGTTGCATGTCACCGTCCCGGTAAATAAACCGTCCTTAACTAGACATGATAACAACCTTAACTAGAAAATACAGTTGACAGTGATCTGAAAGCAATGTAATGCCAATCAAGGTAAAACGGCAATAAAAGCCAATATGGTGTATGAAACATCTTCCATTGAAAGCCTGCAATTCAGCTTGGTATCCTATCTTTTCGTGGTCAGCACGCTCACATACAGCTAATAAGCATAGATACCAAGTGCTACTATGACATTCCTATTTTTAAAAGAAAATTAGAAATGTCAATATCGCGTATACTTTTTTTGACGGCCATTTTGTTTTTTGGCTGATTTAAGCCCTAAATATGTAATATTCAGCTTGGTATTATTTTTTATCGTGATCAGCACCCTCATATACAGCTAATAAGCATGGATACCAAGTATTACTACGACATTCCACTTTTCTGAAGAAAAAAAACAAATATCGCATAAACTTTTTTGGCGGCCATTTTGTTTTTTGCTGATTTAGGCCCTAAATATGCACATTTCAGCTTGGTATCCGTTTTTTTCGTGATCAGCACCCTCATATCCACCTAAAACGCCTGGATACCAACTTTTACTCAGAAATGCCTCTGCCAAAAAAAAATCAGAAATTTAGCCTAGTCTACCATGAGTACCACAATAAGAAACGTTTTCATACAACAAGAAAAGCATGAGAAAAGTTTTTCAAGCCACAAGAAAAGCTTTTTCATGCTTTTCTTATTTCAAGAAAACTTCTTTATTCCAAGGAAATTACTTTGGAAATTATTATTGACAGGGCATGGAGGTGTTTCTGGAAGGTGAATGTCTGAACTGCTTTATTACCCTGCGCTCGCGAAGCGAAATGTGGGGTTAAGCATTCAGTTGCGTACGTACGTACGTGTGCCGTGTGTCTGCATTTAAAAAATTCATTTTCTCGGCAACCGTTGGTCCGATTGACATGAAATTTTCACCATAGAAGCGCCTCCTCCTGTAGAATATTTTAATGATTATTATGACGTCATAGGTCACATGGTACAGGCGCCATCTTGGAAAAAACTTCGCACCTCTGTATCTCTGAAACCACTCCATGGAAAAAAATTGAGACCTGGCTCATTGTCAACTACTCTCATGGGGAATAAGATATGTTAATGACGATGTCATCGGTGCCTTCGTTATGACGTCATAATTCGACAAGTACAACACTTATCCGATCATTATTTAAAAAAATTCAGCAACTGTTGGTCTGATGGACACGAAGTTTTCACCATAGGAGCACCTCCTCCGTTAGAATATTTTAATGATAATCATGATGTCATAGGTCATGTGATACAGGCGCCATCTTGAAAAAACCGAAAAATGTTGCACCTCTATATCTCCAAAACCGCTGCATGGAAAAATTTGAAACTTGGCTCATTGTGAAGAACTCCATATGGGGAATAGGCGTTACCTATGACGTCATTGGTGCCATAATTATGACGTCATAATTCGACAGGGACAACGCTTCGTCTGATCAGTTTGAAATGTATTGAGCGTGATCTATGCAACAATTATATTAGAGAATATAATTATATTAGAGAATATAATTGAATATAAATTTATGATGTCATCGCTCACGTGGTGTGGCAGCCATATTGGATCAAAGAAAAAAATGTTGAAAAACAGAAGAGTTGGCTCACAACAAGTCGACTGCGCAGGGTAAGTTTTCTATGAATACCATCTAGTCTGATTGAAAATGCATTTATCCTAATTACACTCCTAAACGTTCTAACGAGTTTAACCCGAGGAGCACAATACAGATTATTATATATGCCTTAATATAAATTGCTGCTTGCAGTAAAATTGAAAAGCATTGCGAGTCATTTTTAAAGCAACGCTATCAATCAAACAACAACAAAAAAAAAAACACCTTTAGAGGCCATTTTTTCCCCACAAAGCGGGGGTTGGCCTTTTTCGGTGACCGTGGTTGTTGTTGTTTTTTGGTCCCCTTTTTGAAGCAATGTTTTACGGCCGGATGCCCTTCCTGACGCCAACCCTTTTTGCCACCTTTAACGACAAACAGGGAATTACCAGTGAACTGGTACTCAATTAGCCGACCTCGGAAAATTCAGCGATCGACCGGGATTCGAACCCAGGATCCTAGGTATCCTAAGCCGGCACCCCAGCCGCAAGCCCAACACCAGGGTAAATCATGCTATCAATCAAACAGATCGATGAAAACCCTTGAATAACCCTAGAGCAATGCTTTTAAATGAATGGCTGGCAAAAAATTCCACTTTGCTCCATATCGACTACCATGCAAAAGACATCATGGCTAAGCCTGAAAAATTCATGGCATGAAAAATAATTCCACAATTTTAATTCACCTGACAGCAAATTGATCTCCTGTTTTATTTCTTTCCAATCGAATTTAAACACCCTTGGGTTCATTACTTAACTATTTCCTGAGTGTTCCTGCAGCAATGGAGCCAAAATGCACTGTGCTAAGATATGCAATAACATGAACAAGAAAGAGTAATCAGAGATTGCACATCCTTGCCAGGACGTGTTTGTGTGGTATTTATTAGCTGCTGGGTTTGTGTGGTTTATTGACGACGTAGGATTTATGTTCAATCCTATATGGCTGCCGAACCACGTGACCGGTGACGTCACAAATTTCATTCCCCCATACAATTTTTGTGTCGATCACACTCAAGAAATTACAAACTGATCGGATCAAGGATTCTAATTGTCTAATTATGATGTCATAATGAAGGCACTGATGACATCATTGTATGAAGTTATGTCCTTCCACATGGGGGAGTACTTGACAATGAGCCATGTTGCAATTTTTTTCATGGAGCAGGTTCGGATATAGAGGTGCAAAAGTTTTCGGTTTTTAACAAAATGGCGCCCGTACCACGTGACCCATGACGTCATAATTATTATTTTTCAAATTCTACAGGACGTGGCAAGCCTATGGTGAAAATTTTGTGTCAATCAGACCAACGGATGTGGAGGAAAGCATCCTCATGTTCTGTGTGGACAAACAAACAGATAGACAGAATTTTGAACTGAACTGAACCCACTGAGAATGATTCTGAACCCATACTTCATGCGCTTCATCTGCAGGGTGTGAACATTTCTTCTGGAGCAGTCGTGGGAATCGAATCCACGCTATAGTAAGGGACAATGCAACAAAAGGCCTTACCCACTCCACCAACAAGGCCATGGACAGACAACACTGATTTCCCTATGGAGTTCTAGGTGATGCATTCAAATTCACCCATCCTGAACACAGACGTTTAATACCTGAGTAATTTGAAATGTTCACCGATCCTTCGTGCTGTGACTTTGTGATAAGCTCACATGTAAGACTGAATCATTTTTCTGTAGATTAAACAAATGGTCATCTTACAAAAAGGACATTTTAATTGGGGGAAATTTTCAGACATGTTTTTTTACCTCTGCCAATGAAGGTGGATCGAGGTTAAATTTTAAAATTTCAATTTTCAATTGAATTGAAAATTCTCATCATATGTCGGTCGATCATTTGTTACTTGGCAAAAAAATTTTTTTTTTTTTAAAGTATGTTGATCACTCCGGTTCGTGTGTTTGTCTGTCCGCTCACTTATACTTGTCTACAGGTCACAATTTGAAACCGATCTTCACGAAACTTCACCAAATGGTAGAGTTCTTGGAATGACAAAATCCTTTATATTTTTGAGGTCAAAAGGTCAACATAGGCCAATGTTGGCCAAAAGGCCAACATAGGCCAAAAGGTCAAACTACCCTCGCTAATTTCACCCCAGATCCACTTTTTTGAAATACCAACTTCTTTCCTGGAAGTCCTTGCAGTGTCCTTGTGTTTTATACTTCTCCCCCCCACCCTTCCCACGCTTCCTCCCCCCAAGCCCTCTCCCTCCCACAGATCTCCCGATGTCCCTACTCTCAAATGTTGTGTTTGTGTGCTTCCCCTTTTCTCCCCATCTTGTCTACCACTCCCCTTATTATATGTTTTGTGTGTCTGTTTGATTTTTTTGTGTGATAAATGTTAGCTCTTTCACGAGCCTCGATCCTGCATACAACAACAACAACAACAACAACAACAAAAAGGTCAACCACTTTTCTCCTAATTTCTAAAATCCTCAATTTTAATCCGATTGACTTGAAATTTGAATACGATTTACATATCGGCTAACTGAAATCAACCACCAACTATTTCTTGAGATCAGCATATATCATAAGGTCAACATAGGCCAAAGGTCAATTACTTTTTTTGGAATTTCTAAAATCCTCAATTTGCATCCGATTGACTTGGAATTTGAATGGAATTTTCAAATCAGCAAACTGAATTCAACCACGGACTATTTTTGAGATCAACATCGGCCAAAGGTCAACATAGGCCATCAAATGTTGATCAAAGGTCAACATCGGCCAAAGGTCAACATAGGCCATCAAATGTTGATCAAAGGTCAACATAGGCCAAAGGTCAACGACTTTTTTTTAATTTCTAAAATCCTCAATTTTCATCCGATTGACTTGAAATTTGAATTGGATTTTTAAATCAGCTAACTGAATCCAACCACCAATTATTTGTGAGGTTAAAAGGATGCTCTATTGCTCTACTGAGTGCCATTGTACTTTGTTCTGTTTTGCCAAGTCTTGCTCTATGAGTGATTTTTCATTTGTTTGTTTGTCTGTCTGTGAGCACGATAACTCACGAACGCTTTCAGCTATCTTCATCAAACTTTACCAGAGGAAGGACAAAAGTGAGGCTGCCAATGTTTTTTTGACTATATAGGTCTAAGGTCAAATGTAAAGGTTCTCTCGTTTGTCCAGGCAAGATATCCGCCATCCTTTGAGCTAGGAAGCTGAAATTTGTGCACAATAGTGAATAAGTGCTTTGGCCAAAACAGTATTTTTTTAATTAATCAATTAATTTATTAATCACTTAATTATTATCTATTTATTAAGTACTTATTTATTTTCTTTGTATGGGCAATATCTTAAGTACCTTTTGAGCTCGGAAGATGAGCAAATTGAGATATTTGGAGATGACAGTGACCAAGTGATTTGGCTGTAAATGGTATTTTTGATTTATTGATTAATCAATTAATCGATTAATTATTTGATTATTCGATTAATTACTTAATTTTCAAAAATTACAGATTCGGATGAAATAGTGGTGGTTTAGGTATGCTATTAGCCAATTGATTAAGAAATTAATTATTTTACGATTATTATTTATTTAGTTTAATTGCACAATTGATCAATCAATTATTATAAATTGATTCTCTCGATTTTTATCATACCTGTCAGGCTACCTTACACCTTCTTGTCTATTTGTCTGTGAACAGGATATCTCAAAAGGTTGTGGATGGATTCGGACGAAATTTGGTGGACATATTGGGGTTGAGACAAGGAGGAATTGTTTCAGTTTTGGTGAAGATTAGAATCCGGATACGATAATTAAATAAAAACTTTAAAGTGATTCTTCACCATTGAGTGATAATGGCAGAACGATATGTAGCACAATATCTCAAAAAGTTGTGGACGACTTATTACAAAACTTGGTGGATGAGTTGGGCAGGTGACAAGAACAAGCCGATTAGATTTTGATTCAAGTCCGAATCCAGATCCGAACTGTTGGTGGGATACAAAACGTAAAGTGTTCAGCCTGGCGGGGGTACGCTCTCCAGTGAGTGCCGTTCTAGTTTGGTCGTGTGCACGTTTAGTAAGAAATCAAACCGCTTAAAATTACTTACACAGCTGGTTGAAGTTAGTTTGACTCAACTTTCATTTTGTGGAAGGTGGCTGAATTGCCTCTGAAGTTTGATCGATATTGTGTTTGCAAAGTTTGTCTTATTAGGTGGAAGATTTGAAACACCGATGCAATATGTATTGCTTGTAGCTCTTGTCCCTTTGGAGGTGGATTTTGGGATGAAACAAATAATATATTTCCTGGACGTGTCAACAGTGAAACAAATTTTAGTCGCATTTCAACGACAATATATAGTATAGCATCATGAAACAACACAAATCATGTGCCATATATTACTTTCTCATAGGTGATGGAAATATTTAGCCCATCCCTTGCGCAGCAGGAGACAGGGTTTTGCAATCACTTTTGTGTGTGTGTGTGTGTGTGTGTGTGTGTGTGTGTGCGTGTTTTGTTTGTAGAGGATAGTTAGGTGGAGTTGAGCAAGTAATTTATTGGTACTACCAGGTGCTTTGCAACAGACGGTATATGGATTCACAGTTTGAGCAGCAATGGAAGTGGACGGTAGAGGAGGTTGCGAAAACTCCAGCTCCACTCCATCAACACTTGGTATCATCTCTTTCAACAAAATGTGCAAATTGGTTGAGCTCTGAGAAGTAAAGAAACGTTTATTAATTATATTTTTGAAATTAGAGGAGGGTCAGAAAAAAAATGATTAGTAATTAAAACAAAAAAACATTGTTAATAATTAATTAATTAGTAAGGTGCGATTGCTTACAGCAAAGACAAGTTGAAAGCCCTCTTCATAGTATGAGCAGGCACTAATCAGGAGCAATGCTTTACCACGGGTAGTTTGTCGTGCATCAGGTAAACAACAACACAAGGCTATCTTGACAAACTATCTCTTGTGCACAAAATGGCTGCTGATCTCATAAGGAGGCCAGAAATAAGAGCATGTTTATGGCAATGATTATAAATTATGTGCAAACAGAAATGCTGCAAAACAAATTCTGCAGTAATGCAAATGAAATGTTCTATTTTTCCTGTTCAGTGCTGGAGTTGTGATTAATTTTCCTGGGCAAAATTGTTTTGAATGATCACCATGGTTCTATTTATAACAAGTAATTTCATCATAAATTTGGGTTGTGGAGTTTTATTTCCCTGAAGAGCAATAACTCTTCCATGCAGGTATAGCTCAAGGCCTTGCCACATTTCATACATAATAAAGCTTTCCACAAGGTGCAGCTGAGAACTTCATCAATGAAACAGTTGTGCATGCACAAGAAACACTATAAGACAATTCAAATACGAAATGTATCAAAATTATAGTCAATGTAACTAAACAAACATAATTGTCTTGTAAAACAATTAACATGGACATGCAGTCATTTCAGGATTTAAAGCTCATTGAAGAGCCAGCACATTGTATGACTTACAGCACTAGGATACATCAGTGTAATTCCACAAGACCTATCTTGGGGAGCTGAATGGAGGAGCTAAGTTGGCTTATGGAGGAGCTAATAGACAGAAGGCAACAGGTACCAGCTCTTCCACGAGCCTTGACTGTATATACCAAAATAAACCAAAAACAAGAAGGCATCTGAAAATGCAAAGCCCATCCGCATCTGCTATGTATTCGGACTTCTTCTTATGTATGCTAAACATGACAAAAACTGCTCAAAAATACCAAAAAAATTATGATTTTTAAGTGACCCTTTATAAATGAACGACATGAAAATTTTGTTCAAATTTCAAGTCAATCGAATTAAAATTGACGATTTTATGCAACCTTGACCTTTGACCTTTTGATCTAAAACGACAATCAGCTTCTGCCTTTTGATTGGTGAATCAAGTTAGTGAACCAATTTGCAAATTCTTAAAATTTCAGGTCAATTGGATGAAAATTCATGATTTTATGTGATGTTGACCTTTGACCTTTTGACCAAATTATTAATTTGTCTTCTCCATATTCTCATTATAAAAGTTTGTTGAAAATTTGATGACAAAAGCTCAAATGACAAATCAAAAAGGCAAAAAAAAAAAAGACAAATGACAAAAGGTGGAAAAAAAAAGATGACAAAAAGGCTCTAATGACAAGAAGATGGCAATAAAAAAAGTTGGCAATTGGCAGAAAGGCTCAAATTACAAAAATGTGGCAAAAAAGATAAATGACAAAAAGTCTCAAATGGCAAAAAATATGGCAAAAAAAGATGACAAATGACAAAAAGGATCCAATGACAAAAAATATGGCAAAAAGGCTCTAATGACAAGAATATGGCAAAAAGATGACAAATGACAAAAAGGATCCAATGACAAAAAATATGGCAAAAAGGCTAGTAGTGTATATATGTTGCTTCTGGGACACTCTCATTTTCCCATTGACTTACATGTTAATTTTTCCCCTCCCTCATTGCCCCTAAACACCTCTATTTCTCTCACCCTGTTCTTTACGAACCTTCTAACCTTTTGACATGTTATCCTTATTCATTAGACCACTTAAACAATGGTCCTTCTGTGTGAACCTGTGATCCTTCTGACCTTATGGACCTTTTAACCTTTTACTCTTAATATCATCTGGTGAATCATCTTTGGCCCACTCAAACAACGACCCTACAAATATTTGTTTATGCGTGGGAAATAATTTAATTCTCTTGCCACTCTCTTCACCATCTAATATATTAACAAAAAAGATGTTTGAGTTTGGTTCTTTATTAAGATATTTTAACTGAGCTAAGATAAAATGGTAAACCTCCCTCAATGTTCTTGTTTGAGCGCCTCCAGTGCCACACACTTTTTGGTAGGCTCTGCCCACTTTTTGTTAAGCTCCGTCCACTTTTTGGTAAGCCACGCCCACTTTTTGTTAAGCCACGCCCACCTTTTTACTAAGCCCCGCCCACTTTTTTACTAAGCCCCGTCCACTTTTGTTAAGCTCCGCCTACTTCTGCTAAACCCCACCCACTTTATAAACTCTTCAGCATTGTATCATTTCCAGGTAATACATTACATCATTTTCAGGGAATTTCCATCACATCATTTCCAGTTAAGACACGCCCAGGGAATTTCCACAGGAAATGACACACCCAGTCCTTATAAAAGGCACCGACCACACAGGCTTTTTCAAACACGCTTTCTGCTTCACTTGAGAATGGACTACTATGCCGAAATGGAATGGGATAACTTTGCTATTCCTTGGAGTCCTACTACCTGTGTAGAACTCAACCTTCAGATTGATGAACTGGACTCGAACCTCTTATCAATGGAGGTAAGTTTGTTTATTTATTTATTTATTTATTTATTTAATTATTTATTTAATTATTTATTTTAATTTTTTTTTTTAGATGAGACTCGTGTAAGAGTTAACAAAGTTTATTTTAATATTCATAGAGCTTGATTTATACAAATAAAAAATATTGTATTAAATTAATATTGTTATTTTCTTTCACAGGAAATTGTATCTGAGATACGAAATGAAAATTCTGCTTTTAACACAACTTGGGATGAAGTTATTTTTTTGTTTGAAGACATTTTGAACAACCAAGACCCCCAGAACGAGTTCTACCTTGATGACCCAGCCAAAGAGTTATACCTTGGAGATCCACAAAATCCTGAAAAAGAGTTTTACCATGATGATACTTGTTGTGAGTTATCAAAACAAAACCCACTGAACAAGTTCTACCTTGATGAGCCAGAATACAAGTCATACATTGGAGACCCACAAATTTCTGAAAATTGGGAAAGGGGAGTTCTCCCTGATGGTCCGCAGTTATACTATGTGAGACACATCATAGAAACCCTAAAAAATTGTGAAATGGGAATTCTCCCTGATGGTCCGCAGTTATACTATGTGAGACACATCATAGAAACCCTAAAAAATTGGGCAAGGAGAGTTCTCCCTGATGGTCCGCAGTTATACTATGTGAGACACATCATAGAAACCCTAAAAAATTGGGCAAGGAGAGTTCTCCCTGATGGTCCGCAGTTATACTATGTGAGACACATCATAGAAACCCTAAAAAATTGGGCAAGGAGAGTTCTCCCTGATGGTCCGCAGTTATACTATGTGAGACACATCATAGAAACCCTAAAAAATTGGGAAAGGGAGGTTTTCCCTGATGGTCCGCAGTTATACTATGTGAGACTTATCACGGAAACCCCCAATATTTCTGAAAATTGTGGTTCTACCTTGGGGACTTGGAAAGATGGTTATATTTTTGGAGACTCGGAATGGGGGTTTTGTTTTGATGACTCGGAATGTGATACCTATCTTGGAGGCTCAACAGGAATGTGGTTATACCTTGGGAACTTGGAAAGTTGGTTTTATTTTGGAGACTCTACCTGTGGGGTTCCTCTTGGAGACTCTTTGGATTCTAAAGCAATGAACAATGTTCATTATTTAATGACGCTTGATTTAAGCAATATCAAGAAAGTTCGAGGAAGAAAATGCTGGAAAATTCTTTCTTCCCATTTCTACTTCTTCAAACTTGAAAGCCTTGAAAGACAGAATTGGAGGGAAGAGGAAAAAAAAGAAATACGTATTTAAAAAAAGAAGAAAAGAAAGATTATGTTAGGGTTTGGGTGGGATTTTGAATGTGAGGGTTAGGGATGGGGTTGGGTTAGGGATGGGGTTGGGTTAGGGTTGGGATTTTGAATGTGAGGGTTAGGGTTGGGGTTGGGTTAGGGATGGGATTGGGTTAGGGTTGGGATTTTGAATGTGAGGGTTAGGGATGGGTTGGGTTAGGGATGGGGTTGGGTTAGGGTTGGGTTAGGGATGGGGTTGGGTTAGGGATGGGATTGGGTTAGGGTGGGATTTTGAATGTGAGGGTTAGGGATGGGGTTGGGTTAGGGATGGGGTTGGGTTAGGGTTGGGATTTTGAATGTGAGGGTTAGGGTTGGGGTTGGGTTAGGGATGGGATTGGGTTAGGGTTGGGATTTTGAATGTGAGGGTTAGGGATGGGTTGGGTTAGGGATGGGGTTGGGTTAGGGTTGGGTTAGGGATGGGGTTGGGTTAGGGATGGGATTGGGTATGGGATTGGGTTGGGTTAGGGATGGGGTTGGGTTAGGGATGGGGTTGGGTTAGGGATGGGTTGGGTTAGGGATGGGATTGGGTTAGGGATGGGTTTGGGTTAGGGATGGGTTTGGGTTAGGGATGGGGTTGGGTTAGGGATGGGGTTGGGTTAGGGTTTGTATATTATTATGACTCACTCACACATACACACACACACAAAAGTTAAGCCCCAACTGGAAAGTTGAGGGATTCTGTGTTTGGGGTTCACAGATTTAAAAACGTATCCCCATTATACACACACAAAAGTTAAGCCCCAACTGAAACGTTGGGGGATTCTGTGTTTGGGGTTCACAGATTTAAAAACGTATCCCCATTATACACACACAAAAGTTAAGCCCCAACTAAAAAGTTGTGGGATTCTGTGTGTGGGGTTCACAGATTTAAAAACGTATCCCCATTATACACACACAAAAGTTAAGCCCCAACTAAAAAGTTGTGGGATTCTGTGTTTGGGGTTCACAGATTTAAAAACGTATCCCCATTACATTTTATTTATTTATTTATTATTTTCAAGGGTATTATCTGCTTACTTGTGTTTTTTGTAATTCTTGCGAGTAAAATGAACCCAAGATTTCTTCTCCATTTAAATCATATAATTTGTAGGTCCAAGGGACTGTATCCATTACATCAATGATTTTAAATAATTCATTAGTCCATCTCTTTGTATAACCTTTCTCAAAATGGCTTTTCCATTTGTATATTCTTACAATATCACCAACTTTGAACTTGGGCTTTCTCAAATTAATCTCCTTTTCATATTCTAATTTTGTAAATGTTTCTGATGGTTTTGATTTTGTTGATGAATGAACTGTATTATTGTAATTATCTACAATATCCTGAATTAAATACACCCATTTTTGAGAACCGAGTTGTGTGAATTTTTTATATAATTTCTCTTTTAAAGTACGATTAAAACGCTCAATAACAACTGCCTTTCCTTCATTAAAGGTGCTGTATAATTTAATACCCTTCCCCTTAAGAAATTTCATGAATATTTTGTTATAGAACTCTGTTCCCTCATCAGTCCATAACTTCTTTGGTTTCCTTTTATCCCGATCAAATATTAGCTTAAAGGCTAACATTAAAGTATCACCCCTTTTATTTTTTAAAGGGACAACCCAGGCAAATCTACTCCTCAAATCAATAACGGTTAAAGCATACCTGTATCCCCTGTCATTATTCAATTCAATTAAATCAGCGGACCATATGTGGTCGGTGTATTTAGAATAAACCTTCCTTCTTTTAAACTTTGTGATTATAGGTTTGTGTAATTCTTCAGCCAAAAGCTCCTCAGTCTTGATGACATCATTAGAGCCTAATAGTTTTTTGAGGAATAACCAAGACCAAGTTTCAATTTAGCATTTATCAAATTTCTCACAATAAACCTATCAACTTTCTCTCTCAACGTTGGATTTTGTATCAAAGACAAATTATACAACATTTCGCTGTCGGCTTTATGTTTTTCAGTCAACGTAGTGGTATCCCCATAAGCAATATCATGCTTCATACACACTTCGTCAACCCTATTTGTAGGTTTAGACCAAGGTTTAGGATTGTCAGCCTCATCTAATCTTTCATCCAAGTTTGTTCCTGGACCACAGAAAGAATACCCTGGAAGGTGTAATTCCCCTGGAATTCCAGTTGTTGTAAATTTACTTCCTGACAGAAACTTTTGTATGTCTCCTCCTCTTTTAGGAGAGATGAATTGGCACTTTTTAGAGCCACATACTTGACATATTCCTTTTTGATAAACTCTATTATTTTTAGCTTTAACATAAGAGATATTTTTAGATTTAGTTTTCTTTTTACATTTGAGACAATAACTCATATTTATTTATCAGAAAAATTCCGACAGAGTATCAAAACCTTTTTGGTTTTCAACATATACATTTCAATCTTTATTTTTAAAACATAAAGAATCCTAAGGAATGCCTTCACTCTCTCCTCCATTTATTTACAAATAAAAACTAACTAAAGTCAATGACACCAACATCATCAATCACATAATCTTTTCCTTCTTCTTCTTCTTCACCACTTTCTCGTTTAAATCTCCTCCCTGAAATTGAAGACATTGACGTTGTTATTTTTGAAACCATTATCTTCATAAGAGTTGTTAATTCTTTAATTTCCTCTTCGGTGCGTTGAGATTGATTTATTTGCTGTAATACACTCAATCTTTTACGAATCTCACTGATTTCCATCTTTTTATATTTTTCCTCCCTCTCTCTTTGCTCCCTTTCCTCCCTCTCCTCCTTCTCCTTTTTCTCCCTCTCCTCCTCCTTTTTCTCCCTTTCCTCCTTCTCCTTTTTCTCTCTTTCCTCCTTCTCTTCTTTAACTCCTTCCTCATTTATCTTAGCAATTTTTGATATCAATATTTTCACAGCATTCATTCTTTCTTTATTTTCCTCTTTGGTGAGTTGAGATTGATCTTCTTGCTGTAATACATCCACTCTTTTTTGAATCGCTCTGATTTCCATCTCCCTCTCCTCCCTCTCTCTTTGTTCCCTCTCCTCCTTCTCTCTTTTCTCTCTTTTCTCCTTCTCTTCTTCAACTCCTTCCTCATCCCTTGCTACCCTTGAGTTTAAACCCCAAAGAATATTATACATATACTCATCTGGATTTTGAGATATTCTTGTATCTATAATTATTTTTCTTATAATAGGATACCAATAAGATTTGTTGACGATTTCTAAAAGAGTTTTATATTTCATAACTTTGAGAAGTTCATTTTTATTTAATACTTTAAACAAGTCTCTATTTGTGGGTTTAACAATATCAGTATAAGGCCAGTTTTTTATGACAAAATTCCCATGTATATGCTCCAAATCATAAGGTATGTAATACCGAGCACCCTTTTCTTGTAGGTATCCTTGAATACAAAAATTATAATTCTCTTGTAGTCTTCTTCCTGCCATTTATGTATCAGAAATATATGTGAGATTAATATTATGACAGGTAATACCACCCCATCTTCCCACTACCAAATTGGTTTGTATTCCTTGGCTTTCTATCCTTATCTCATGACCTTCCTTCTTTGTCATGCTAACCATCGCTATACTATCATATATTTTTCTTTTCTTAAAACCATGTATTTGTTGTTTATTAATTGTACTTCCACATAAATCCTTATCCTCACCAAGTGGATAATATTCTTCTTTACGAGACTGATTAAAATCATGTAGGTCTTCTATGTTTATTGAAAAAGACCAATTATACCCTAAATCAGGCATATCATACCCCCATTTATTAATTCGCATATTAACTATATGTCCTTCTTTATAAAATTCAATTGTAAGCAGGTAGTTAAATTCAATGAGGAAAGGTGTATGGTCAGTATAACCAGGTGTTGTGGTTGTAAATTTTACTTGTTTAACAAAACGTGCTGTTTTCTTTAAAAATATATATTGTGATAAATCACTAAATCTAATTAAGTCATTTGCATCTGTAGGGTTTGGATAATTGATTAATTTATAAGTATTCTTCATATTAATATTTTTACTTACACTATATTTTTGTCGTTCAGCCTGTGCCTTTGTATAATAATTTGATAAATCAATATCCTGAGAGGATTTTCCAAAGATAGAACCATCTTTTCCAACATAAGTCATTTATATTAGATTTAAAATGATATCATAAAAATTTTCATTATTGTTGAGTTGAAATAATACATATAAACATAATTGACCACAACATTTAGAATTAATTTCTTCAACTTGAAATGTTTGATAAACACCATTCTGTAAGAATTGTATTACTTCAACAGGTGGTGGCATACCATAACTATCAAAATAATATTTATCCTGACTATTATGAATACAAACCCAATGAGAACCATTCTGTGTGTCTAAATTCATAATAATATTCTTTGTATTCTTATTTATATGTATTAATTCATCTCTCATACAAATAACCACATTATCAATTTTTAGTGTTTTACAATACTTAGCTAGTTCTATATTTGACGTTGTATTCTTTCCAAATTGTTTAAACCATTTATCCATTTATTTATGAGAAAGATACAATCCATTACCCCGTTTAGTTAGTTTAACACCCGCTTGAGCGATAGAGGAAAGCATATCTCCAACCAACAATCTAGCTTTATCAGGTAGACTTTCAAGTTTTTGAGCAAAATCTACAATTACACCACTTCCACTAATTTGTTTCTCCAACTCCTTGTTATGTCTTTCCAATTATTTTTGAGCTTTTAGTTGTGCCTTCCTTTCGTTAGCAGTTTTTACCGCTGCTGAAATACCACCAGTCAATGCTCCCGCCGCACTTAAACCAGCAAATAAAGGAATTAGAAACGGGAGAAATCCTCCTCTTGACTCGTCTATTGAATATTTCTTTAACATAGGTTTCGTCATTTTAATTTTAAGTGATCCAACATCATTTAGTGTTTTTACTTGTGTGTGTGTGAGTAAAACATCAATTCTTACAGCTCCTTTTCTTTGAATTGTATTAACATTAATAATACAAGGCTTTTGATTTTGAATACAAGATGTTAATTTATTAAGATTGATTTGATTAACATATACCCCAACCATTTATTTATGAGAAAAAACCTATGTGATATTAATCATAACACCATTATCTGTATTAATCTGTAATTCTGTTTCCTCCAAAAGCAAACAATATGCATTAACCTCTTCACTCTCCCCTCTTTCAATGTATAGAGAAGTATCCACTCGATTAGACTTTATAGTTTCCTTTTGAGAACTCAGGTCAATTGCGTAGATTGTATAAAGTTTTTGAAACGCAACCATATCCAAAATAGGATCATTATTACCATTACTTTCACACACCTTTTGGTAGGACTTGTAGGCTTCCGCATAATCATTTTTTTCCCAATCAATTTCCAATCTATCTCGCGGATAAAATGTGCCATCAAGAGAAACCCGAAGTTGTTTCACCTTAGCATTATCACTCAGGGCATTATTCTTATTAGTACCGTCCTCTCCATCTGGTTTTTTAAAAATGAGCCAGAGGTATCGTGGCTTTCCTTGAAGAACACCCAAATTCCAAGTGTAGGTAGTGTGTTCCAGTTTAACGTGTTGACATCTTCTTTTAAGGTATGATACATTTAGCGGTTTCTTTGAGTTAAGTCTTCTATTTAACATCTCTTCCGTTTTAAGATTAGGAGTATATTCACTGATATACCAACACAAATCATTAATAACAAATTTATTATTTTCTCCAAAAGCATTTTCAACCCCAAAAAGCAATCTATTTACATTATCATTCCTTTGTAGTTGAAATCTAATTTTAAGCCCATACAAAACTTTATCATAATCACAAAATCCAAATATACCTTTCAGAGGTACTGCTACGGTAAAACTATTCTCAGCTTTTGCGTCATCATTATACATTGACTTCCTTTGACTATAACCAGGGTCTGCGTTTGTACCCGTTGACATATCAGGAATAAAACCTTCAACAGCTCCCTTACCCATTCTATCGCTAAACGAATATAGTGTAAATTTCATCATTTCAGATGTAGCAGAGACATAATCAACCGCTTAAACCTCTTGTGTTCCAATATACAGGCGGACACTGTCAAACATTTTCCAGAAGAAATCATTTACGAGTGTAGCATTAGTATTATTCGCAGCCTTAGTGAATTTAAATTTACACAGCAAGAAACTATCAGCTATATTCAAGTAAGTTTGTTGATTATTTATTTCAAAACTTTTTGTTCCGTTTGAATTCCAGTCTGTTCCTGTTATAGCATTTACCTTAAAATAGTCTTCCTTTTTCGTGGAGTTTGAAATGATAATTGTATCATCCAAATCATAGATACTATCAATCGCTTCCATACTTGTATTTATATAGTATTAAAATCGTTGAAACCCTGACCCAAGTATTTTAATGATTTTTTGTCGTTCTTGTGAAGATAGTTGAGTTTTACCTTTTTTTATTTCTTTGATTGCTTGTAATTTATGAGACTCCTTTTGAGCATCTTTTATACTCTTTATAGCACCCGCAACTGAACCCACGGCAGAAGCAGTTGAACCAATTAGGTCTTTATGTTTAAGGATGGTTGAACCAATACCCATTAGAGTATCAATTATCCCATCTCCTTTATTTCGAAATTGATGACCTACACCTCGTTGTCTCTTTGGTTTATAGTATCCTCTACCCACATACCTTGTATAGTATGGTGAAAGGTACATGCCCTCCCCTGTAATTATTTTATATTTTCCCAACTCGTGTTTTCTCACAATAACCATTATTTATTTATTGAAAAACTTCACCTAGGTGAATTCTGATGGATATAATTTCATCATTAAAGGATATCATACGATTATCTTGGTCGGTTATCCTAAAATTTACTCTGTATATGGTTTTTCCTGACACAGGTAAATAGACAAGATTTTTTGGTTCCATATTAAATTTATAACTAATCGGGGTTGAGTATGCACTGAATGAAAATATTGTATTTGTTCTTATTCCATCGTTATAAGCACCATCAATCAAATCACAATGAATTAATACTGAATTTATACCGGAGGATATTTGGATAACATTATCACTGTAAAACGTCCCGTTATTTTCAATCTTTTTTGAAGAGAAACCCAATAGCTCTCTAAACCCAATCGGGGATCTCGCGAGATCTCGGAGACGGTGGGAGGGATTTTCGAAGCTCCACACGGTCTCCACGTTTTTCGAAGTTAAGTCTGTTCACAATTGTATTTTGTCGAAACTGTATTTATCTTTCGGTGTGTGAAGTTATTGTGTGCAACTTTGGTTGTTTCTCGGTGTTTATCTTTCATAAATTGATCGTCTGTTTGCCGTGTCGCGAGCAAGGCCTTTGCCGCGTCGCGAACGATTTGAAATCGAAGTTAAGTGATTGTTCCCATTTGTATTTTCGTTAAAACTGTATTTATTTATGGTGTTCTACGTATATTGTGTCCCGACGAAGATTTTTCGGTGCAAATCTTTCATACCTGTATTGAAAATCGTGTTAATTCGTGTCGTGTCTTGAGGCCTTGTACAGTGTGCACTGTACAACCTTGAGGCTTTGTTTTTCTCTCAGCGGTCCGTCGTTTTGTGATCCAATAACTTTCGTTCTCTGTATTCCCAGTCTTTTCACCCATAGCCTACTTCGTTGTGTAAATCTCAACTCAAAAAAATAATAATAATTTCCTTCTCTGTTCTCATTCGTTTATTCATTCTTATTCGTTCGTTCGTTCTTCGACCACGTGTTTCTCCCCCATTTCCCCAGATAGTTTTCACTCATTAACCTTCAATGTTTACACTTTCCCCTCAAGTTATGTATTCCGTCATATTTTATAACACCTTTTTCTTCTTCTTCTTTAAAAGGCTGCTTTCGACTTGCTCACCAAATCAATTCATCCCAAAAAAAATATCCATCTCCTATAGTGCCTTCTTTCTACATTCCCTAAACTCTCCTGCACTCCATCCTCCATGCAGCGTCCTTAAACGTATTTTTAACTCGAAGGTCACAAGAAACTCATTTTGCAATAAATGTTCGTTTCCCATAAATCGTACACTTTCAAAAATCCAATCTCACCCCTCCCCTCCAAATCTTCCCTATAACCCCTCCCCTCCAAATCTTCCCCATCACCCCTCCCCTCCAAATCTTCCCCATCACCCATCCCTTTCAAATCTCCCCCCTTGCCCCCTCCCTCCTAAACTACCCCCTCACTCCTCCCCGCCAAGACGCCCCCTCGCCCCTCCCCTCCTAGACTCCTGCCTCACCCCTCCCCTCCAAATCTCCCCCATATCCCATCCCTTTCAAATCCCTCCCCTTGTCCCTTCCCTCCCAAACTCCCCCCTCACCCCTCCCCTTCAAATCTCCCCACCCTCATTGCTTCTCAATTTCCCCCCTCTCACTCCCCCTCCTCAAAGCGTGCTCCCCGCTTCTTCCCCCTTCAAACTCTCACCTCCATCTCCCCCAACCTTCTGCCTCGCTCTTCCCCCTCCTCAAATAACACCTCATTGTGGCTCACCCAATCACCATCAAACCTTTTGTCCGCCCCATCCTTCCCTTTCTCCGAGCTATTCTGAAATCTCTGACACACCTTCAACAGCTCTCCCTACCTCTTCCACCTCTTCCACATCTTACCCTACCCCTCCTCCCCCCTGTTCTGTATCTGATGCTCCCCCTTCCTCTTCATTAACGGTATGGACCTCAAACATCCGGGGCCTTCGTTCAAACTTAACTGATCTCTCCATACAGGTTGCTTCTGTCAAACCAGACGTGATCTGCTTAACAGAAACTTTCCTCCTTTATGATGTCTCTGATTCCATAGTATCTCTCCCGGGCTACTCCCTCCTCCGGTATGATAGACCTGAGCCTCGTCCTGGAGGCGGGGTTGCTATCTTTATCAAAAACTCTCGCGGAGGTCTCGCGAGATCTCGGAGACGGTGGGAGGGATTTTCGAAGCTCCACACGGTCTCCACGTTTTTCGAAGTTGAGTCTGTTCACAATTGTATTTTGTCGAATCTGTATTTATCTTTCGGTGTGTGAAGTTATTGTGTGCAACTTTGGTTGTTTCTCGGTGTTTATCTTTCATAAATTGATCGTCTGTTTGCCGTGTCGTGTCTTGAGGCCTTGTACAGTGTGCACTGTACAACCTTGAGGCTTTGTTTTTCTCTCAGCGGTCCGTCGTTTGTGATCCAATAACTTTCGTTCTCTGTATTCCCAGTCTTTTCACCCAGAGCCTACTTCCTTGTGTAAATCTCAACTCAAAAAAAAAAAAAAAAAAAAAAAAAAAAAAATCCCTTCTCTGTTCTCATTCGTTTATTCATTCTTATTCGTTCGTTCGTTCTTCGACCACGTGTTTCTCCCCCATTTCCCCAGATAGTTTTCACTCATTAACCTTCAATGTTTACACTTTCCCCTCAAGTTATGTATTCCGTCATATTTTATAACACCTTTTTCTTCTTCTTCTTTAAAAGGCTGCTTTCGACTTGCTCACCAAATCAATTCATCCCAAAAAAAATATCCATCTCCTATAGTGCCTTTTTTCTACATTCCCTAAACTCTCCTGCACTCCATCCTCCATCCAGCGTCCTTAAACGTATTTTTAACTCGAAGGTCACAAGAAACTCATTTTGCAATAAATGTTCGTTTCCCATAAATCGTACACTTTCAAAAATCCAATCTCACCCCTCCCCTCCAAATCTTCCCCATAACCCCTCCCCTCCAAATCTTCCCCATCAGCCCTCCCCTCCAAATCTTCCCCATCACCCATCCCTTTCAAATCTCCCCCCTTGCCCCCTCCCTCCTAAACTACCCCTCACCCCTCCCCGCCAAGACGCCCCCTCGCCCCTCCCCTCCTAGACTCCTGCCTCACCCCTCCCCTCCAAATCTTCCCCATATCCCATCCCTTTCAAATCCCTCTCCTTGTCCCTTCCCTCCCAAACTTCCCCCTCACCCCTCCCCTTCAAATCTCCCCACCCTCATTGCTTCTCAATTTCCCCCCTCTCACTCCCCCTCCTCAAAGCGTGCTCCCCGCTTCTTCCCCCTTCAAACTCTCACCTCCATCTCCCCCAACCTTCTGCCTCGCTCTTCCCCCTCCTCAAATAACACCTCATTGTGGCTCACCCAATCACCATCAAACCTTTTGTCCGCCCCATCCTTCCCCTTCTCCGAGCTATTCTGAAATCTCTGACACACCTTCAACAGCTCTCCCTATCTCTTCCACCTCTTCCACATCTTACCCTACCCCTCCTCCCCCCTGTTCTGTATCTGATGCTCCCCCTTCCTCTTCATTAACGGTGTGGACCTCAAACATCCGGGGCCTTCGTTCAAACTTAACTGATCTCTCCATACAGGTTGCTTCTGTCAAACCAGACGTGATCTGCTTAACAGAAACTTTCCTCCTTTATGATGTCTCTGATTCCATAGTATCTCTCCCGGGCTACTCCCTCCTCCGGTATGATAGACCTGAGCCTCGTCCTGGAGGCGGGGTTGCTATCTTTATCAAAAACTCTCTTCCTCACTCACCCTGCACTGCACTCTCTCCACCTCACCCCCAGGAATACCTCTGGCTACGGCTTCCCCTTCGCTCCCACCTCTTGTTCATATGTGTGTTGTACCGTCCACCAAACAGTGATGACTCCATCTACATCTCGCTGTCTGATGATATGGACCAACTTCTATCTACTCATCCCAACTCTCTCTTCCTCATACGTGGTGATTTCAACTGTCATCATGCCAGTTGGCTGGGTGTGGGTACCTCTCTCACCAGCCATGGCTCCTCAGCAAAGGACTTCTGCGACTCACTGGGACTGACACAATCTGTCAATTTCCCGACCCGGATCTCAGTCAACGGAACATCTTCTCTTCTGGACTTGGTTATGACTAACTTCCCTGAAAATGTCTGATGCTCTTCTTCTGCTCCGATCGGATCATCTGATCATGTCCTTGTTAAAGTGGACATCTCTCTGACCATCCTCAGGGAGCCTGCTCAGCGTCGACGTGTCTGGCATTTCACTCAGGCCAACTGGCACGGTCTTCAAGCAGCCATCAATCATCTGGACTGGTCTCCCATCTCTACCACCTCTGACATCAACTCATCCTGGGAATTCTTCCAAAGTAAATTGCTCTCTCTCATGCACAGATTTATCCCATCTCGTCTTCAGTTGTCATACCCTTCCTCCCGTCCATGGTACACGGAATCTTGTGGTGAGGCTGTTGCCCAGAAACAACTTGCCTTCGTCTCCTGGAAAGCAAATCCAACGGAAGGAAATCTCATTTCCTTTCACAAAGCCCGAAACAAGTGTGTGTCCACCCTCAGGAGAGCCAGGAAACAATATCTCTCCGTTCTCAAGACCGAACTCTCTTATCTGTCTCCCTCTTCCAAATCCTGGTGGCGTCTGGTCAAATCCGTTTCTGGTGTTTGTTCCCCCTCCATCCCCTCCCTTACCTCAAACGGCTACACAGCTGACTCCGCACGTGAAAAAGCTGAATGCCTCAACTCTGTGTTTGCCTCTAAATCTTGTGTCCCAAACCCATCCCTCTCTGTACCCACCATACCCAGTCGTACCCTGCTGCTCCTGGACTCCGTGTCCTTTCCTCCTGACAAGGTGGAAAAGTTTCTGTCAACCCTCGACTCTGATTCTGCAACTGGACCCGACGGCATCAGCCCACGGGTCCTAAAATCCTGCTCTGCTGCTCTATCTCACCCTCTCTCTGTTCTCTTCACCCTCTCTTTTGCTCAAGGTCAACTGCCATCTGCTTGGAAATCAGCCAACATCACCGCTTTGCACAAAAAAGGTGCAAAAACAGATCCTAGCAACTACAGACCAATCAGCCTTCTCCCAATTATCAGCAAAGTCATGGAATCCATCATTGCTTCGGATATGAAATCTTTCCTCTTCTCCAATGGCTTGATCTCTGATCATCAATTTGGTTTCAGACCAGGTCACTCTACTCTGGACATGCTGCTTCTGCTGTCTCAACAATGGATGGAGGTCATCAATGCCAAACAGGAAATTAGAGCTGTCTCCCTCGACATATCACGTGCCTTCGACACGGTCTGGCACCCCGCTCTGCTCACCAAACTCTCCTCCTTTGGTATCCATGGAAATCTCCACGCATGGCTGGCGGACTTCCTCTCTAGTCGTCGTCAACGTGTGGCCCTGAATGGGTTTCTCTCATCTCCCCTTCCTGTTCAGGCTGGAGTTCCCCAAGGCAGTGTTCTGGGCCCCGTGCTTTTTCTGGTCTTCATCAATGATCTCTCTGACTCTCTCGAAAATCCTCTCTATCTCTTTGCTGATGACTCCACTCTCTGCCGCTCCATTCCTCTTCCCTCAGATCGGCAGTCTGCTGCCTCCTCACTCTCTGAAGACCTGGACAAAATCACAGACTGGTCAAACAAGTGGAACATGTCTTTCAATCCTGACAAATCTCACACTCTTACTATGTCTCTCCGAAAAGATCGACTGGACAACCCTCCCATCTACTTTCTCAACAATCCTCTCCAAGAAGTTCTGTCGTTCAAGATTTTGGGTCTCACTATCTGCCATGATCTTTCTTGGGAAAACCACATTTCCAAGCTGGCCTCCAAAGCCAGTCGCCGACTGGGCATCCTCCGTCGTGCGAAGTCCTTCCTCGGCACACCTGAGCTCCTCACCACATACAAGGCTTTCATCCGCAGCTCAATGGAATACTGTTCTCCCCTATGGGCCGGTGCTCCTGCCTCACCCCTAGCTCGGCTTCACGCTGTTGAAACCAAAGCTTTCAGAATTATTGGAATCTCCCGCAATGAAGCTATCTCTGAGGGCCTTTCACTCACTCACCGCAGGCAGGTAGGTGGTCTTTCTGTCTTCTACCGACTCCTCTCCGGCCTTGCACCCCCAGCTCTCTCTGTGCTCTGTCCCCCAAATATTCCTACAGGTCGCACAAGATCTGCCAGCAACCCTCTGATGGTTAAACTGCCGAAATCTCGGCTCTCTGCTCACCTTCACTCTTTCATTCCTCTTTTCTCCCGCCTCTGGAACAAACTCCCTCACTCCCTTCAATCCCACTCCTCCCTCCAGGTCTTTAAAACAGCTGTTCACCACCATCTCTTATCTTCCCCCATCCAAAACCTTGATCTTTTCTACCCCCGCTAATTCACCCCAGATCCACCTTGTTTGAAATTCCAACTTCTTTCCTGGAAGTCCTGGCAGTGTCCATATGTTTTATACCTCTCCCACCGCCCCCTTCCCATGCCCCCCCCCCCCCCAAAGCCCTCGCCCTCTCTCAGATCTCTCGATGTCTTCATGTCTCTCGGTCCCTGCTCTCAAATGTTGTGTTTGTGTCCTTCCCCCTCTCTCCCCATCTTGTCTACCGCTCCCGATGTTATATGTTTTATGTGTCGGTTTGTCTTTCTGTGTGATTAATGTTCGCTCTTTCACGAGCCTCGATCTTGTATACAAAAAAAAAACAAAAAAAAAACGACTTTTCAATCGTGAAATCAACTTTATAATTATTTTTAAGTTTAATAGTTGATTTTGAAGTGTGTTTTTGAATATCTATTACAATATTTTTTGGTTCATCACCTTTTTCTTTCATAAGGCGAGAGACTTCTGAAGATATTTGAGAAATCTCGTAAGCTCCAGGTGAAACGGTTATAGTTTTATATCCACTTCCTGGATTATAACTAAACTTGTTGTTTTTCTCTGTGATATTAAACAAGGTATTATAAGTTTCCATCGACAATAAAGATGCCTCATATGAGGTAAGGGGGTCAAGTTGTAGTGGGTAAGGGAATGAAGCTGTGTAATCGCTCGTTGTGAAATTAAAACTAAGAATTGTGCTTCTCATCTTATTTAATATCTAATAAAATATCTTTGTATTGACATTTATTAATTATTTTCATATTCATCAACTGATCTAAAATGGCTGAGGATTCATTAAAACAATTGTTGTTTCCAGCCTTCTTACTACCTAACAACAATAATAGCCTATTAACTAATTGTGATGGGTCATTTGGAAGAAAACTAACACCTGAACCAAGTTTACTTAAAGCATCAATAATATGTTTCTCCTTCTCATTCTTCTTACTTTTACCAGCAACAGAAACTCCATAATCAAGTGCATTTAACAACTCAATATATACCCTATCTTCCTCTCTTTCCATATCAAGTGGTTCCTCAAAATATTTTGAACCGCTGAATCCGGGGTTTGTTAGAAGAAACATTAATCTTGGAGTTAATTTAACATTTGGTTGAGTAGAACTCAAGAACATCAATTCATCATTAAATATCAATACCTTTTCTTCCACAAGATGAAACACTGCTGGTTCTTCTGTTGGAATGAGACCTGCTCTGGTTTTTGAACCCGCCGAATATTCATTGTTTTGAAGAGCTTCCACAACATAATTAGGGGGTTGATTTACCTCCTCAAGTTTCCGAAATAATCCCTCGTCATCATATTCTAATTCACCAAGTTCTTGTTTTGTTATCTGACTGAAATCTTTGAGCATTTGAAGTTTTTTCGGAGTAAATTCTACCGTGGGAACTGTAGGTGAGTGTTGAGTTTTCAAAAGTGGTTTAAAGAATTTCTCTTGTTTTCTTTCAAAGGCTTCTTCACCAGTTAGTTTCTGTCTCCGTTTCTTCTTTATCTCTTCCTGTTGTTTAACAACTTTTGAAACTAATTGTTGATGTTCCTTAAACTTTCTTTCTCTTTCTTCGGTATTCATTTTCTGTATTTATTTATTGAAAAATATCATTTAATGAATTGTAAAGGTCAATGGGAAAATTTTCCTTTTCTTCATCATTATAGTAAATGTGTTGAAATAAATCTTTTTCTTTAAATATTTCATCAAATTCTTTATTGGTATTAATACGAGTTGTTATTTCTTCTTCACTAATACTTGTATCTCTGCTTTTCATACGTTTGCGTTGAGTCTCCTCATCGATATCAAAACCGAATGATAAAATCTTAACTCCATCACCACACAATTGTTTAATAATTTGTCTCATTCCTTCAGGATTAGTTTCTAAAATCCCAAGACCATTAGATTTTACTTTATTTAACTCACTCTTACAATGTGAATATTTTGTAGAACCAAGAGAGACCTCCTCAAATATTTGACCTTCGTTCCTCAATCGCATATGTTCCTCCATTGAAATGTAGTAATAATCTTTCCCTTCTACTTCTCCTGGTCGCTTTGCTCTGGTTGTAGTACTCACAAAACGAATCATAGGGTGTTTTAAAAAAAAACTTACAATCTTTTCATTTTTACTATTCAAGAGTTTAGATTTATGAAAGTTCTTTCCAGAAGCAGATTTACCCACAAGGTTAATAACAATTGTTGTCATTTATATATGTAATTATGTTTAAAATAAAAATACATCCTTTAATATCTCATCTTGTTTCACAACAATATATTTATATTTTCCAATCGTGTGTTTCATATAATTTTCAAATTCTTTTTTACTACATAACGTAGAGCAATTATCTCTCCAAAAATTATTTACATCTATTGAATTTAACTTAAATAAAATAAAAGTATTCGCATTGTTTCTTATTGAGCGTCGAGGGAGTTGAAAATATGACTGACTAAGATAAATACAATTACAAGAAGAATGTCTCCCTCTTGTATAGTAGCTATCCATTACTGTTTGGTTTCTCTCATTAACACAATCATCAAAGATGACGAGGTTCTTTTTTGACTTATCTAAATCTTGAGGTGAAGGTATATCATCCGTATTATCACTGAGAATACAAGTTATGGGTTTTGGTTTAGGTTTCTGTGTATCACAAAATAGTTGTATTATATCCTCAATGTTATAATCATTTAGTTTGTTTTGAAGTTTAAATAAACCGATAATGTCTTCCTTTTTAAGACCTGCATTAAAACCCTGTGAGAGTAGTTGATACTCGGGTTGAAAACTTGACTTCGTAAAAATTATTAAATTATCATAATCTAAAAAGTTGGGGGTAAGGAGCATCTTTAAAAGCAAACAGGTTTTTCCACATCCGCTTGAACCAACTATTAGACATCTCAATGAATTTGGAATGTTTTTATGGTTATTAAATTTTATCTTATTTTCCCAAACGGGTAAAAAATCATTCATTTATATATTTGGAAAACAAGTCATCCAACTTTTTTTGAGCTATTTTAGAAACTCTATATTTTATCCTGAGTTCGGGTTTAATTTCAAAATAATTCATTATTTTATTTATGTAGTATCTTGTATTAACATTTCCATTAAAATTATTTTGAATAATAAATATCATTAAACCCTTATACATTTCCTCAATACAAAGAGTCTCTTTCCTTGTAAGAAATGGTGTATTATCACCATAATGCTTAACATTCATCTCTCTTATTAATCTTGTAAAGTAATTCATTTTTGGTTCTAATTTAAAAGAGTTATATGTTTTTTTATATTTCTTATTATCATTAATTAGAATATAATCACAGAATAAACATTGTTTATATGAATCCTCATCATTAAGCCCCACTCTATCACAAGCCGGACAATTCTCTAATTTATCATATGGAGAGTCTGGAAATTCTAAATATCCTTCAGAACTTATCATATTTATGTGGTAAATTTTTACTTAAACTAAATGCAAGTTTATTCATTAATAAATACAATGTTTCAAAGCACAAAAGACAAATTTCAATCAATCTCTACTTCGGTGAAAGATATAGAAAAATATGTCAAAGATGTTAAATTGAACAAAGATAAATATGGAAATTTTTGGGTAAAACCAGTTATGGAAAATAACATGAGTCCCTCTATTTCATTTAAAGGAAGAGCTCTAACTATACCTGGAAAGACATCCATTAAAGTAAATCTAACAAAAGTTTCTCCTCTACTCCTGGCAATTTATTCAAAGCTTGAAAAAGTGATTGACCACGATACTTTGAAAAAGAATGATAAGACCATCAACAATACTCGAGGAGAAATTTGTATTTACTTTAATAATCCAAAGGGTGTAGATCTAAGTAAAATGAATGATGTTAATATTTCTGGTGAAATGTCATTTCGTTCTATGATAGTTAGAGATTATTTAAAGATAACTTTTGATATTAAAAATGTAGAGATTGAATCCGTTAATGAAAGAAAGTATATTGGTATAGATGGAAAGGTTTTTTCTGCTAATTAAATATGAGTCATTACAGCAGTGAAGATTTTACTATTTCATTGAACTCGGACGATAGTGATGATAGTATTTCATTGAACTCGGACGATGGTGATGATAGTATTTCATTGAACACAGATGATAGTTATGATACTAATAGTTTGTGCTCAAATGATAGTTATGAGAGTAGCTTTATTGATGACTCTGAGTATGATTCTGAGTATTCATGTGATAGTTATGACTTAGATGATTCTGAGTGAAAAAGTGTTTTAGTTTAAGCACAGCGATATATATAAAACGGAGCTGTAAAGCTCAAAAGTGTTTTATTTTAAGCACAGTGATATATATAAAACACCACGTTTTCTCACGCTATAAATATGGTTTATTGTGATACTTGCGAGAAGGAAGTAAAATATTATAAACAACATATTCTCACCGCAAAACATACATACAACATTCTTAACAAACTTTCCCCTCTTCCACCTAAAACAAAACATTGTAAGGTCTGTAAAACAACCATCCTCAAGAAGGGGTTTAAAGCCCATCTTAAAACTAACAAACACTTGTCAAAATTGTTTACTATTAAAAATACTGATGGTGCTTTCAAAAGACATATCAGGATTCGAATCTTTAACTTCAAACCTCCCGAACCAAAGTCTATAGTTGATGCTGTAGAAATAGTCAAACCTGCTGTTCAAACATTGATTGAAAAAACACTAAAAGAAATGAAACCACTTAAATTTTATATGGGGGTAAAATTAGAAATGACAAAGGATAAAGGAGTTATAGATACACCATACATGAGAACTGAGCCACACTTTATATCTTCATATCAAGATTTTAAAACATCAGGAGTCTATGATGAACTTATTAAACAAGAGCAAGATGTGGATAATTCAATCGTAGGAAGTGGATTCAATATAGGAAAAATTATTTTCATAGACATTCATATTCTTAAATCAGATCCTCTAAAAGCTTCTTCTTACATTGATTTACCCAGTGTTATCAAAAATAGAAAAGCAGTTATCAATATCAAAAATAAAGACACTAAATGTTTTCTCTGGTCTATTTTAGCACACTTACATCCTCCACATTTTCATGATGAAAGAGTATCTCATTATAAAAAATATGAGAATACATTAAATACGAAAGATCTAAAGTTTCCGATGACTTTAAATGATATTCCTAAATTTGAAAAGATGAATAATTTATCAGTTAATGTTTATGGTCTAACAGAAACAAACAACATTCAGGTTTTAAAGCTTTCTGACAATTGTAAACAAACTCATATTAATCTTCTATATTTTAATTCAGAGGAAAATTCACATTATACATACATCAAAGATATTACAAAATTAATAAAACCACAAGTATGTAAAAGAACAAATAAAATATATATTTGTATGCGTTGTCTTAACTTCTTCCATACACAAGAAAGATTAGATAAACATTCAAATTATTGTGGTGAACATAAATCAACGGTAATCAACATGCCTAAAAAAGGCTCAAAGATCACATTCAAAGATGAAAAGAAAACAATAAAACATCCATTTGTTATATATGCTGATTTTGAAAGTATTTTAGAAAAAATTGATACTGCTTCTCCAGATCCAAAAGAATCATACACAAATAAATATCAAAAACATACTCCTTGTGGTTTTTGTTATTATATCAAATCATCCGTTGGTGATAAATATAACAAGTTAGAGATGTATAGAGGCTCAAATACCCCAGAGGAGTTTGTGAAACGACTAGAAAAAGACTGTGTTCGATTAACCAAGATAATGAGAGAAACCAATAAACCAATGTCCTTAACAAGTAAAGAAAAAAGGGAATTTATAAAAAACAATGTCTGTCATATTTGTGAGGAGAAAATTGGTAAAGGTCTAAAGGTTAGAGACCATTGTCATCTCACTGGTAAATATAGAGGTCCGGCTCATCAAAGTTGTAATATTAATTATCAACTCCCCTCTTTCATTCCTGTCTTTCTTCATAACAACGCTCATTATGATACACATCTATTTATCAAGGAACTCTCAAAGACTTCTGGAAGTATCTCAGCAATTCCAAACACGGATCAGAAATACATTTCATTCACAAAAACAATTCACACATCTCCTATTACTCATATCAGATTTCTTGATACATTTAAATTCATGGCAAGTCCATTGGCTAACTTGGTTCAAAATCTAAAAGAGTTTCCATGTCTTTCAGAGTATTTTTTAGATAAAGATTTTCTAACACAAAAGGGAATTTACCCCTATGACTATATGGACTCATTTGAGAGATTCAATGAAACACAACTTCCTTTAAAAGAAAATTTCTATAACAAATTAAATAATAGTCATATATCTGATAAAGATTATGTACACGCACAAAATGTTTGGAAAAAATATAACATTAAGAATCTTGGTGAGTATCACGATTTGTACCTCAAAACTGATGTGCTTTTGTTGGCTGATGTGTTTGAGGCTTTCAGAACAATCTGTCATTCTGGATATGGATTGGATCCTGCTCACTATTACACTGCTCCTGGATTGGCTTGGAGCGCGATGTTAAAAATGACAAAACAAGCTTTGGATTTGATAACCGATGTTGATATGCTTTTGATGATTGAAAAGGCAAAGAGAGGAGGAATTTCACAAGTCTGTTCAAAGAGATATGCTAAAGCAAATAACAAGTACATTCCAAATTATGATCCATCGGTAGAGAGCTCCTACTTGATGTATTATGATGCGAACAACCTGTATGGCTGGGCAATGTCTCAGGCTCTTCCTTATGGAAAACTTAGATGGGTAAAGGAAAAAGATTACAAAAAGGTTTTACAAGATGTATGTATCTCTACACAAAAAGAATTGGATGATTCACAGGTTGGTTATTATTTTGAGGTCGATTTGAAATATCCAGAGGAACTTCATAACCTACACAAAGATCTCCCATTTGCTTGTGAAAAGGAAAGTCCAAAGAAGGAGTGGTTAAGTGATTATCAACAATCATTTAATATAGGTGAATCAACAGAAAAATTACTTACTACATTATATAACAAGAAAAATTATGTTCTACACCAAAGAAATTTGCGACAATATTTATCAAAAGGTCTAAGAGTAGAGAAGATCCATAGGGTTCTAAAGTTCAATCAAAGTCATTGGTTGAAGGGGTACATTGATTTTAATACAAAAAGAAGAACAGAGTCAAAAACAGATTTTGAGAAAGACTTTTATAAATTGATGAATAATGCGGTCTTTGGTAAGACCATGGAAAATGTGAGAAAAAGACAAAATATCAGACTATCAACATCTTGGAAACAAGCATCAAAATTAATTAATAGACCGAGTTTTACTAGAGCTGAGGTCTTTACTGAGAACTTTTGTGCGATCCATTTGATTAAAGAGAGTATTGAAATGAACAAACCTATTTATATTGGAACATCAATTCTTGATTTATCAAAGTCATTAATGTATGATTACTTTTATAATAACTTGAGGAAGAAATATCAAAATGATGTTAATCTACTTTATATGGATACAGATAGTTTTATTTTGCAAATTAATACTGATGATGTTTATTCAGACATGAAAAAGGACATTAATATCTATGACACTAGTAATTACAGTCCAGAGAGTGAGTTGTTCTCTTCTAAAAATAAAAAGGTGATTGGAAAGTTTAAGGATGAATTAGGAGGAAATGTAATGAGTGAATTTGTGGGATTGAGGTCTAAGGCTTATACTTATAAATACATTGTGAATAACGTTGAAAAAACTGATAAGAAGTTAAAAGGCATAAAGAAAAATGTCATTAAAGAAACAATAAACTTTAATGATTATTATAACTGTTTAACAACAAAGAAAGAAGAGTTTCGAAAGATTAATGGAATAAGAAGTTATAAACATCAATTATATTCAGAAGAGATAAATAAGAAAGCATTGGGGGCTTTTGATGATAAGAGGTTTATTTTAGAAAATGGAATTGATAGTCTCCCTTATGGTTATATAAGTATATAAGTGATAAGATATATATAAGTGATAAGATATATATAAGTGATAAGATATACATAAGTGATAAGATATATATAAGTGATAAGATATATATAAGTGATAAGTTAAAAAGGGGGGGTTGGGGATTTTAACGGGCTACCGCCGCCTTTTTTACTATTATATAAATGATAGAACCAAGTACCAACCAGACTAAAGAGTGGAGGTGTAATCAACCTTGGTATATAAATGGTAAACATAACGAATGCGAAAAATATCAAATAGGTATAATTGAAAAGACAACTGGTAAAACAATTTACAAAACAAATAAGAGAATTAATTTAAATACCGGTGAATTGGGTAAAAAAGATGGAAATATTTTTGAGTGGACGGAAAACTTTGATGGTTGTCAGGAAAATATATACTTTAATTTTAAAATGGTATGTGGCACTGGAGGCGCTCAAACAAGAACATTGAGGGAGGTTTACCATTTTATCTTAGCTCAGTTAAAATATCTTGATGAAGAACCAAACTCAAACATATTTTTTGTTAATGTATTAGACGGTGAGGAGAGTTGTAGGAGAATTAAATTATTTCCCACACATAAACAAATATTTGTAGGGTCGTTGTTTGAGTGGGTCAAAGATGATTCACCAGATGATATTAAGAGTAAAAGGTTAAAAGGTCCATAAGGTCAGAAGGATCACAGGTTCACACAGAAGGACCATTGTTTAAGTGGTCTAATGAATAAGGATAACATGTCAAAAGGTTAGAAGGTTCGTAAAGAACAGGGTGAGAGAAATAGAGGTGTTTAGGGGCAATGAGGGAGGGGAAAAATTAACATGTAAGTCAATGGGAAAATGTGAGTGTCCCAGAAGCAACATATATACACTACTAAGGCTATAATGACAAGAATAAGGCAATAAAAAAAGTTGTCAATTGGCAAAAAGGCTCAAATGACAAAAAAAATATGGCAAAAAAAGAAATGACAAAAAGGCTCAGATGACAAAAAATATGGCAAAAAGGCTCTAATGACAAGTAGATGGCAATAAAAAAAAGTTGGCAATTGGCAGAAAGGCTCAAATGACAAAAAATATGGCAAAAAATATGACAAATGACAAAAAGGCTCAGATGACAAAAAAGATGGCAAAAAGGCTCTAATGACAAGTAGATGGCAATAAAAAAAAGTTGGCAATTGGCAGAAAGGCTCAAATGACAAAAAATATGGCAAAAAATATGACAAATGACAAAAAGGCTCAGATGACAAAAAAGATGGCAAAAAGATAAGAAATGCCAAAAAGGCTCAAATGACAAAAAGGTGGCAAAAAAGTTGGCAAATGACAAAAAGGCTCAAATGACAGAAAATATGGCAAAAAAGTTGATAAATGACAAAAAGTGGCCAACAAAGATGACAAATTTCAAAAAGGCTCAAATAGCAAAAAAAAAAATTAAAGGTTACAAATGGCAAAATAACAAAGTTGCAGCCTGGACACACACACACACACACACACACACACACACACACACACACACACACACACACACACACACACACACACAAGTGATTGCAAAACCCCGTCTCCCGATGTGCGATGGATGGGCTAAAAAAAATTCAGAGAATAAGAGAGGATCAAGGTGAACAGGGAGGCAAATATATTGTACAATAGTGCAAATATGGCAAAAAGGAAAAGAGGTGAAGGCAGATTAGTGAGAGGAGATTGAAACATGGAGTGAGTATGGGAGAAAACATGAGATGATGTTGGGCAACAATCTTGATAAACTGTAGAGAAGAGATTGAGACAACGCACAGAGAGAATTGGTTTGACCAGAGAATATAGAAATGAAGGTGAACACGTAGCCGAAAATTGGGGTGAATAATCAATCCTCCTCCAGTCTACCTAGGTCCCTTGAAGCATTGTGCTTATGATCTGGGTGGACTGGGGGAGGATTGAGGAATGAGAGGGAAGGTCGAGAAAGAACATAAGTGAGGAGATAGAAAACTGAGAGTCCACCAACCTGCCTGTAGTGGGCGAGAAGCAGACCTTGCGACTCGGCCTCCTGCTGAGAAATGCCAATGTCACAGATGGCCTTGAACTTGATTGCCTCCACGGAAACAAGATAGGAAGCAGCGGAACCACCCCAGAGTGCGGATCTGTACGGTACTCTATGATATTTTAGATGAAGGCCCTCGACGTTTCAATGAGTTCCGAAAGGTTCAAAATGGACTTGCCTTTGCAGAGAATACCAAAGTGAAAACAAGTCATATAAGCCAGTTTGGAGATGCGGCTTGATCAAGACAAGTTGTGATGAATTGTAAGACTTAGGAGCTCAAGGATGACAAATCATCTGGGGATTGGCCAGATAAGTAAACTGGCGGATTCAAAAATCAATCCTTGTGGAGAGAAAGAGTGAGAGCATGGCATTTCCTGCATTAATAAGCATGTTCTAGGCAGCTTACCAATGACTTTCTTGTAGAGATGGATGATGGGGTAGCCTGCCTCTCAAAAGCGTGGTGTACTTTTCTGCACGATGTAGACAAGATGCCATTGAGGGCAACCGATTATTTCCATTTGCAGAGAACATTTGATGCACATTCAAGGAAGAGCCCCTGAATTCCATTAGCATAGAGTCCAATACAACGGAGTACAGCTGCGTAAATGTCCAAAGAGATGGGCCTGATCTCTAGTTTGAGATTTTGTGCATCTATCAATTGTTGGGTTGAAAGAATTAACATGTTCATGGTAGAATACCGAAAGCAGAAGTCAATATGATGATCTGAGATTAGAGAGTCTTCAAATTTGGAAAACTGACTGTGGCTTCGCTTGTGGGGAGAATGACTGTGACACCCTGCCAGGACTAAAAACAACACGTGACAAAGGGCGGATGAGCTCCTGAAGGGACCCAACGGCCATCCAGTACGGAGATGGTGCCTCCTAAAAAACATCCAATTGGGGCAGGAAAATCTATTTTTCTGCCTGGCCTAGTTACCCCCTCCTGAATAGTGGTCCTATGAAGAAGCTTCCTTGTTTCAGGACCAGGTGAAGCTTTTGCCAGTTTTTCCTCTTCTTCTTTTTCTCTGTAGCTCTTTACATTTAGTGGCCCTCCGCCTTGTTTGGGGCGAATTTCAATTTAAAAAAAAAGTATTTAGGATTTGAACCTGAGATTGCAGCATCATGAACGATGTGCACAGATGATAATGGCAAACACGACTTACAGTGGACATTTAAACAAATTGATTATTGGAGTATATTATGCACTCATGGTGATTATTCTGTTTATCATCTTATAGAATTAAACAATTTCCACAATGTTTCTCATTTCCTTCTTGTGGAAAAAAACGCAAATAAAAACTTTTTTTTTTAAAGATGCAAAACATGAGTTTAAAATGTTATCAGGAATAGAAGTGGAATCCATGATTATGGAGATAAATGTTATATGTAAAATTAATATCATCACATTGTTTTGAACTACACTGTTGTGGCACGCTTTAAAACTTGTAATTATTTTGATTCTGAACAGGAAGTTATAGGCTATGAGCCAGACCCCCCAAATTGACCGGTCGGTACCATACAGATGGAGTAAGGCTCATTGTGATTTTTAGCAAGATATATGTCCCTAGATATGAAAAAAAAGTGATAGCAGTGTATAACTCTCGGCCATCTCTGTGTTATCACCCGAAATATTATTATACGCCCGCTTCGCTTCGCCAAAAAATGTGATATTTGCTAAAATTGGAATAAATATGTTTTTAAGGACCACAGAGTGCCGAGATCGAGATCGAGATCGTATTTGTTCGAGAGATCATGATAAACCTAGAGTGTGGAGCAAGTTTGCATGCATTGTGAAATATAATGTAGCTGATGTTACAAACCTACTTTAGGATACTAGCTAATACCAAAAATTACACTGAGATACCAAAAGTAGTAGACGAATAAACCTAAAATGTTCAAAAGCTATGTTTCGTTCCAAAATATCAAAATTAGGGGGTATGGTTGAACATATTTTGAACTTTGCCAAAATATGTGCCCCAAACAACCACCATATTACAAAGTAATGATATATTCCAATGCAGTGGTTCCTTGCGAAGATTTTGAGGGGTCAAATGTTACTCTGGGAGTTTTCATTTTTGAAATACTGACAAAAATGTACAATGTGAATTCTGAACTCGAAGCGATTTCGACCACTTTTTCACTAAATTTAACATATTTTTTGTCATTATATCAATATTTTGATAAATAACCCCCACAAATGTTCTATATTTCTATTACTATATTAGTTGGCATCCAGTATGCAAATTATTGGCACTCTGTGGTCCTTAAAAACATATTTATTCCAATTTTAGCAAATATCACATTTTTTGGCGAAGCGAAGCGGGCGTATAATAATATTTCGGGTGATAACACAGAGATGGCCGAGAGTTATACACTGCTATCACTTTTTTTTCATATCTAGGGACATATATCTTGCTAAAAATCACAATGAGCCTTACTCCATCTGTATGGTACCGACCAACCCCCTTGGCTCATAGCCTATTATGCCATTTGTATTGTTCAATATGAGTTTGAGGTATCTGTTCCTTGACGTTTCTCCAAATACGGAAAATAAATATATCCAGATATTACTGGAAATTAACGCAAAATACCAAGCATGTCATAACCAAGGTGTTTTGACATCAACTTCAAAGTTTTTTTTTTAGCCAAGTGAACGAATATGACATCACATCAATATGACGTCATGTATAATGTACAATGCCATAATGTATTGTCAAGTGTTCGTATGATTAGCTCAGGTAGTGCCAATTATGGGAAAAGTAACCTCCACAACAATTATCTGCTATTGACTGCCACTGGTAACATGTGACCACCCAGTGCCTCCTGCCGCATGTTCGGATTGGCGGTGACTAAACCGACGCAGCTCTCTGGCTTTGCTGGTGGGGAGGGTGACTGAGTCTGTGAAACCCTGCCAGGACTAAAAAGAACACCTGACAAAAGGTGGATAAGCTTTCTTCAGGAGCCAGCGGCCATCCAATCACGAGATATCTTCTAAAAAAAAAACACCCATCTGGATTGGACTGGTTTGGGTCATACCGAAAACCTAAAAATGGTATGTGCTGCTTCCTTCCTTGACGTTCAGCATTTAAAAGGAAAGAGCACAGACAATCCCCATCCATTGGCATCCAGGGGGAGGAGGAAATCCTCTCTCTGTCTCTCTCTTTCTCCCCCCCCCCCCCCCCCTCATCTTCTCTCCCCCCTCCCCCACCACCCCTCTCTCTCCCTCCCCCACCACTCCTCCACCACCCCCGTTCTCTCTCTCTCTCTCTCCCTCGCTTTCTGTCCCTCTGTCACTCCCTCCCACCCTCCCTTCTCGCCTCCTCTCTCCCTTTCCCTCCATCCCTGTCTCTTTCCCATGTCAGCTTCTCCTTCCTCCCATGGCAGTTATCAAACCACAATCCACATCCTGTTGATTTCATCCATTATGATATCTTCAGTCTGCAGATTTGCAGGAAAATATAATGACCTTATATACAATTTGGCATCTGATTTTCAACCTTAAAATAGTTTTTCTTTGTCCTCTTCCACAACCAACATTTGGAAGAACAGTTTTTGACCCTTTTTGTTATCCCACAAATAACAATGAATGAGTACAAGGGTACTGGTAACAGGGAATTGGTGTCTGCGGCACAGCCACACTTCCAGAAAATAATGCAACCAGCAGCCACACGCTGTATACAAAACAACAACAATTAACCACCTATTTTGGGTGCTCCAAATCCCTAAATCAACCTCCAACAAAGACATGACGACTGAGCATACTCCAGCAAAGTAAGTTCTCACAGGTACCTGAGTTGATCAATAATTAGAAGATCTTTGTATGAACAGAGTATGCATCAGAAAAGCATCTGGCTCACCTTTGTGGGCATCCTGCATTTTCACCCTGGGGTAACCTCTATAAAAAAATATCCATTCATTTCTCATGAGGTCTAACAGAGAACTGATGAAATTCTCATCAAAACTTCTGAAAACTTTTGTAAGGGAATTGGTGTTTTCTATCAGGAAGCCGAGATACATGGCCTCTGCTTCTCTCAACACAGACAATTTAAAGTCTCTTGATCTTCAAGCACCTCTCAGCTGGTCATATATTCTTAAAGCTCTCAACTTCATATTAATTCCCGAAACCTAGGATCTTTGCTCACCTCCACCTTTGTGGCCCTTCTGCTCATGGAATTGCCTTCCTGTGCTGTCCAATCTTGCTTGTACTTTGATTTTGTTTTTTCAACAACAGCTTACAGTGCACCACTCTGTAAATACCTGAAATCTTTTCCATTCTCATAAACCTGTTCAACCACATTATTGATGATCGCCCACCTTATATGCCTCCCCCGCTCCCCCCAATATCCTACTGTCAGTACTCCACAGCAATTCTAACTAGAAAGCATCTGAAAATGCAAAGCCCGACCGTGTCTGTTTGCCTACAGATATCTTCTTCTTCTTCTTCTTCTTCTTCTTCCGTACGTTCGAAATAACGAAAACAGTTTGAAAAAAATTTACAAAATTAAAATTTATGATTTTATTCAGCCTTGACCTTTAGATATAAAAAATAATCAGCTTCTAGCTTTTCATTGGTTAACCAATTATGTGACCCGATACGCAAATTATTTAAATTTCAGGTCAATCGGATGAAAACTGACGATTTCACGCAATCTTGACCTTTGACCTTTTTATCTAAAAAAAAAAAAAACACAATCCGCTTCTAGCTTTTGATTGGTGAACCAATTCAGTGACCCAATATGCAAATTCTTAACATTTCAAGTCAATTGGATGGAAATTGTTCCTTTTATGTGGTGCTGACCTTTGACCTTTGAACGTTTTGACCAAATTATTAATTTGCCTTCTCCATATTATCATAATAAAGCTTTGTTGAAAATTTGATGACAATTTATAATAAGTCATTTTTGTTCCTATTGATAATTATTACAAAACACTGCTGAGCTAATGACGTCACATATATGATGATTTATTTAATGGAAACTGGCTTAGAGGAAAGTAATATGAATTTATTCAAAAATGTAAAATATCAAAACCATATACAGACTTGGCATTTAATATGGAATATTTTTTTTTCTTGACTTGGGTTGTTTTTTTTTTTTTTTTGTTGTATACAAGATCGAGGCTCGTGAAAGAGCGAACATTAATCACACAGAAAGACAAACCGACACATAAAACATATAAAATCGGGAGCGGTAGACAAGATGGGGAGAGAGGGGGAAGGACACAAACACAACATTTGAGAGCAGGGACCGAGAGACATGGAGACATCGAGAGATCTGAGAGAGGGCGAGGGCTTTGGGGGGGGGGGGGGCATGGGAAGGGGGCAGTGGGAGAGGTATAAAACATATGGACACTGCCAGGACTTCCAGGAAAGAAGTTGGAATTTCAAACAAGGTGGATCTGGGGTGAATTAGCGGGGGTAGAAAAGATCAAGGTTTTGGATGGGGGAAGATAAGAGATGGTGGTGAACAGCTGTTTTAAAGACCTGGAGGGAGGAGTGGGATTGAAGGGAGTGAGGGAGTTTGTTCCAGAGGCGGGAGAAAAGAGGAATGAAAGAGTGAAGGTGAGCAGAGAGCCGAGATTTCGGCAGTTTAACCATCAGAGGGTTGCTGGCAGATCTTGTGCGACCTGTAGGAATATTTGGGGGACAGAGCACAGAGAGAGCTGGGGGTGCAAGGCCGGAGAGGAGTCGGTAGAAGACAGAAAGACCACCTACCTGCCTGCGGTGAGTGAGTGAAAGGCCCTCAGAGATAGCTTCATCGCGGGAGATTCCAATAATTCTGAAAGCTTTGGTTTCAACAGCGTGAAGCCGAGCTAGGTGTGAGGCAGGAGCACCGGCCCATAGGGGAGAACAGTATTCCATTGAGCTGCGGATGAAAGCCTTGTATGTGGTGAGGAGCTCAGGTGTGCCGAGGAAGGACTTCGCACGACGGAGGATGCCCAGTCGGCGACTGGCTTTGGAGGCCAGCTTGGAAATGTGGTTTTCCCAAGAAAGATCATGGCAGATAGTGAGACCCAAAATCTTGAGCGACAGAACTTCTTGGAGAGGATTGTTGAGAAAATAGATGGGAGGGTTGTCCAGTCGATCTTTTCGGAGAGACATAGTAAGAGTGTGAGATTTGTCAGGATTGAAAGACATGTTCCACTTGTTTGACCAGTCTGTGATTTTGTCCAGGTCTTCAGAGAGTGAGGAGGCAGCAGACTGCCGATCTGAGGGAAGAGGAATGGAGCGGCAGAGAGTGGAGTCATCAGCAAAGAGATAGAGAGGATTTTCGAGAGAGTCAGAGAGATCATTGATGAAGACCAGAAAAAGCACGGGGCCCAGAACACTGCCTTGGGGAACTCCAGCCTGAACGGGAAGAGGAGATGAGAGAAACCCATTCAGGGCCACACGTTGACGACGACTAGAGAGGAAGTCCGCCAGCCATGCGTGGAGATTTCCATGGATACCAAAGGAGGAGAGTTTGGTGAGCAGAGCGGGGTGCCAGACCGTGTCGAAGGCACGTGGTATGTCGAGGGAGACAGCTCTAATTTCCTGTTTGGCATTGAGGACCTCCATCCATTGTTGAGACAGCAGAAGCAGCATGTCCAGAGTAGAGTGACCTGGTCTGAAACCAAATTGATGATCAGAGATCAAGCCATTGGAGAAGAGGAAAGATTTCATATCCGAAGCAATGATGGATTCCATGACTTTGCTGATAATTGGGAGAAGGCTGATTGGTCTGTAGTTGCTAGGATCTGTTTTTGCACCTTTTTTGTGCAAAGCGGTGATGTTGGCTGATTTCCAAGCAGATGGCAGTTGACCTTGAGCAAAAGAGAGGGTGAAGAGAACAGAGAGAGGGTGAGATAGAGCAGCAGAGCAGGATTTTAGGACCCGTGGGCTGATGCCGTCGGGTCCAGTTGCAGAATCAGAGTCGAGGGTTGACAGAAACTTTTCCACCTTGTCAGGAGGAAAGGACATGGAGTCCAGGAGCAGCAGGGTACGACTGGGTATGGTGGGTACAGAGAGGGATGGGTTTGGGACACAAGATTTAGAGGCAAACACAGAGTTGAGGCATTCAGCTTTTTCACGTGCGGAGTCAGCTGTGTAGCCGTTTGAGGTAAGGGAGGGGATGGAGGGGGAACAAACACCAGAAACGGATTTGACCAGACGCCACCAGGATTTGGAAGAGGGAGACAGATAAGAGAGTTCGGTCTTGAGAACGGAGAGATATTGTTTCCTGGCTCTCCTGAGGGTGGACACACACTTGTTTCGGGCTTTGTGAAAGGAAATGAGATTTCCTTCCGTTGGATTTGCTTTCCACGAGACGAAGGCAAGTTGTTTCTGGGCAACAGCCTCACCACAAGATTCCGTGTACCATGGACGGGAGGAAGGGTATGACAACTGAAGACGAGATGGGATAAATCTGTGCATGAGAGAGAGCAATTTACTTTGGAAGAATTCCCAGGATGAGTTGATGTCAGAGGTGGTAGAGATGGGAGACCAGTCCAGATGATTTATGGCTGCTTGAAGACCGTGCCAGTTGGCCTGAGTGAAATGCCAGACTCGTCGACGCTGAGCAGGCTCCCTGAGGATGGTCAGAGAGATGTCCACTTTAACAAGGACATGATCAGATGATCCGATCGGAGCAGAAGAAGAGCAGCAGACATTTTCAGGGAAGTTAGTCATAACCAAGTCCAGAAGAGAAGATGTTCCGTTGACTGAGATCCGGGTCGGGAAATTGACAGATTGTGTCAGTCCCAGTGAGTCGCAGAAGTCCTTTGCTGAGGAGCCATGGCTGGTGAGAGAGGTACCCACACCCAGCCAACTGGCATGATGACAGTTGAAATCACCACATATGAGGAAGAGAGAGTTGGGATGAGTAGATAGAAGTTGGTCCATACCATCAGACAGCGAGATGTAGATGGAGTCATCACTGTTTGGTGGACGGTACAACACACATATGAACAAGAGGTGGGAGCGAAGGGGAAGCCGTAGCCAGAGGTATTCCTGGGGGTGAGGTGGAGAGAGTGCAGTGCAGGGCGAGTGAGGAAGAGAGTTTTTGATAAAGATAGCAACCCCGCCTCCAGGACGAGGCTCAGGTCTATCATACCGGAGGAGGGAGTAGCCCGGGAGAGATACTATGGAATCAGAGACATCATAAAGGAGGAAAGTTTCTGTTAAGCAGATCACGTCGGGTTTGACAGAAGCAACCTGTATGGAGAGATCAGTTAAGTTTGAACGAAGGCCCCGGCTGTTTGAGGTCCATACCGTTAATGAAGAGGAAGGGGGAGCATCAGATACAGAACAGGGGGGAGGAGGGGGAGGGTAAGATGTGGAAGAGGTGGAAGAGGTAGGGAGAGCTGTTGAAGGTGTGTCAGAGATTTCAGAATAGTTCGGAGAAAGGGAAGGATGGGGCGGACAAAAGGTTTGATGGTGATTGGGTGAGCCACAATGAGGTGTTATTTGAGGAGGGGGAAGAGTGAGGCAGAAGGTTGGGGGAGATGGAGGTGAGAGTTTGAAGGGGGAAGAAGCGGGGAGGACGCTTTGAGGAGGGGGAGTGAGAGGGGGGAAATTGAGAAGCAATGAGGGTGTGGAGATTTGAAGGGGAGGGGTGAGGGGGGAGTTTGGGAGGGAAGGGACAAGGGGAGGGATTTGAAAGGGATGGGATATGGGGGAGATTTGGAGGGGAGGGGTGAGGCAGGAGTCTAGGAGGGGAGGGGCGAGGGGGCGTCTTGACGGGGAGGGGTGAGGGGGTAGTTTAGGAGGGAGGGGGCAAGGGGGGAGATTTGAAAGGGATGGGTGATGGGGAAGATTTGGAGGGGAGGGGTGATGGGGAAGATTTGGAGGGGAGGGGTTATGGGGAAGATTTGGAGGGGAGGGGTGAGATTGGATTTTTGAAAGTGTACGATTTATGGGAAACGAACATTTATTGCAAAATGAGTTTCTTGTGACCTTCGAGTTAAAAATACGTTTAAGGACGCTGGATGGAGGATGGAGTGCAGGAGAGTTTAGGGAATGTAGAAAAAAGGCACTATAGGAGATGGATATTTTTTTTGGGATGAATTGATTTGGTGAGCAAGTCGAAAGCAGCCTTTTAAAGAAGAAGAAGAAAAAGGTGTTATAAAATATGACGGAATACATAACTTGAGGGGAAAGTGTAAACATTGAAGGTTAATGAGTGAAAACTATCTGGGGAAATGGGGGAGAAACACGTGGTCGAAGAACGAACGAACGAATAAGAATGAATAAACGAATGAGAACAGAGAAGGAAATGCTTTTTTTTTTTTTTTCTTTTTTTTTTTTTGCGTTGAGATTTACACAAGGAAGTAGGCTATGGGTGAAAAGACTGGGAATACAGAGAACGAAAGTTATTGGATCACAAACGACGGACCGCTGAGAGAAAAAACAAAGCCTCAAGGTTGTACAGTGCACACTGTACAAGGCCTCAAGACACGACACGAATTAACCCGATTTTCAATACAGGTATGAAAGATTTGCACCGAAAAATCTTCGTCGGGACACAATATACGTACAACACCATAAATAAATACAGTTTTAACGAAAATACAAATGGGAACAATCACTTAACTTCGATTTCAAATCGTTCGCGACGCGGCAAAGGCCTTGCTCGCGACACGGCAAACAGACGATCAATTTATGAAAGATAAACACCGAGAAACAACCAAAGTTGCACACAATAACTTCACACACCGAAAGATAAATACAGTTTCGACAAAATACAATTGTGAACAGACTTAACTTCGAAAAACGTGGAGACCGTGTGGAGCTTCGAAAATCCCTCCCACCGTCCGGGTTTACTTTCTTAACTCAGTATATCAATCTGGTGAGTTTCTTTTACACTTTGGTGATTTATTTGTCAAAAGAACCATGTCACTGATTGTCTGTCGCAGCAAGAAGTCAACAACAGGATTATATCACAGGTGGCGTGGCAAAATGTACGGACAGGTGCATTTGATGATTGGCTTCATAGTCGGGTATACAAGGGTTGTTGCGTTCTGATTAGTGGAAAACAACTGCTGCACGTCTCCAAAAGTTATTGCCGCTTCCTCTGGAGATGGTCCGTCAACTCGACAATGCTGTTTGTCATGGAGTGGTGGCTTTACGAAATTACGGAATGAAACGGCGTGCTATTACTCGGCAGTATGGCATCACTCAAGGTCAGGTGTCAAAGATCCTGAAACTAAATGCTCAGAGGGGTGTCCCTACTCCAATACCGAGGCCAGGACGTCCCCACAGAACCACAAGGAGGGATGATCGCCAGCTGCAGTTAGTCCGCAATGGCCGTACCAAGTCAGCTAATCGGCTTAGGGCTGAGTGGCAGCAACTGACAAATGTGCCTGTATCCAGAAGGCTAGTCAACCAATGACTGGTTCAAGCAGGCTATCGTGCCAGGCGTCCCCTAAGAAAGCCACGCCTGACCAGACAACACAGCCAGCGCCGATTGCAATGGGCCAGAGAGCACCGGAAATGGCAGCCAGGACACTGGAATCACGTGACCTTCAGTGACGAGTCTAGATTTCTGGTCTATCGTCAAGATGGCCGCGTCCGAGTGCGCAGACAAGTGCATGAAGCCTACAACAAAGATTGTATCGTGCCAAGAGTCCAAGCTGGAGGTGGTGGGGTGACCGTTTGGGCTGCTTTTCATGCAGGGGGCAAAACTGACCTGGTTGTTCTGAATGGAAACCTGAACCAGTTCAAGTACAGGGCCATTCTGGAAGAAACATTGCTTCCATTTGCTCGTGCAGCCTTTCGAGGAAACTTTGTCTTCCAAGATGACAATGCACGGCCTCATCGTGCTCGCATGATCCAACACTTTCTTGCTGACTGTGGTGTAGAGCATATGGAGTGGCCTGCCATGTCCCCGGATATGAATCCGATCGAGAACTTGTGGGCAGAATTAACGCGTCAAATCGACCACTTGGACCAGCAGCCGACCTCTGTGCGTGAATTGCAGCAGGCTATTGTCACTGCATGGCAAGCGATTCCTGTCCAAACCTTGGCAAATCTCGTGAACAGCATGCCTCGACGTGTACGTGCTCTCCTGAATGCTCGTGGGGGTTACACGAAGTACTGAACTGTAATTTTACTGTCCGTAATCCCAGTCGTAATTTAACTTTTGTTTTTGTTAAAAAAAATTTTGGCTAATGTGCAAAATAAAGAGATACTTCTGGAAAACGTACAGAAGTTTAACACAGTACTGTCCATGAATTGAGTTCGATATTAGTTTACATCACTTTCAAGGATCAATTTATTTGTTTCGAAATGTCAAATGTGGTTTTTGTTTCTTTTAAAGGTCACATTAACAAAATCTAGAATAATTTCAACATAATCCCAATGAACTTTTGGTTCTAAGACATCTTGAAAAGTAAGTTCAACCCCACAAAAAATATATTCCATATTAAATGCCAAGTCTGTATAATACGACTGCAAAACAGCTATAAAACACATTGGTCAATTCCTACACTTGAGCAACAAAATAGTGGGTTAAATCCTTGGAGAGAAGCCTTCATCATTCGGGGCACACTTTGCTACAGGGAGCTCAGGGTGCAATGATAAAGATGAAATTGAGATAAATAAATAAAAAACCAGAAAGAAAAATTGGAGTTAGGTTTATTTCCATTTTATTTAATTTCGTGTCAATATGTTTGGATATGAGAAAGCAAAATGAGTTTCATAAAGCCCTGCATATATTGGACAATGAAATGCTACTTTATGAAATCATTGATCAAGAACATTCCATCAAATCAAAGCTGAAATTATTGGTTTATAATTTTACTTCTGTTTTTATTTTTTTTGTATACAAGATCGAGGCTCGTGTAAGAGCTAACATCAATCACAAAAAAAACAAAGGGACACACAAAACATACAATAAAGGGAGCGGGAGACAAGATGGGGAGAGAGGGAAGCACACAAGTACAACAGTAGAGAACAGGGACATCGGGAGATCTGTGGGAGGGAGAGGGCTTGGGGGGAGGAGGCACGGGAAGGGGGGGAGCGGGTGGGAGAGGTATAAAACACATGGACACTGCTAGGACTTCCAGGAAAGAAGTCGGAATTTCAAAAAAGTGGATCTGGGGTGAGAATTTTTTTCAAATTAAACCGACATTTGATTTGATTTGAAGAAAGGAAGAGAGAGTTCGGTTGGGTGGTTATAAGATGGTCCATGTTGGCAGAGAGGAAGATGTAAATGGAGTCGTCCCTGTTAGGAGGATGGCATAGCACACAGACAGGAGGAGGTCGCAGAGGGGAAATCACAGACAAAGTTACTCCTGGAGGTAAGGAGGGGGAAGGGTTAATGATGATAAAATGAGTAATTAACTTTGATAGATTTTGAGGGTTAAGAGTGGGAAGGGAATTAGGAATAGAGGGAAGAGTAATCTTTAACCACTTTAATCGATCGTGACCAAAGTTTTCAAAGATAGTGTGGGGTCCATGGGGAGTACAATAATTGGGGGGCAGAGGGAGGTTTTGGGAAGGGGGTCTAGTTGCCTTGATAATAGTGGGGGAATAGCATATGGGTCCCCTTTGGCAGTTCTTGTTGCAATTACATCAATAGCAGTTTGTATGGTCTCTATCAAATGCATTTCATTCGGTGTTTTAAACATTATTTTACTTTTTGGGGCATTTTTGTTTTTGTTTCTGAATATATTTGTTTTTCCTTGGCTTACTAAAATATGTGTAGATGGCTCAGTCGTTTTCCATTTCCATTGCCCCTTTATGGCCTACAATCGGGATTACCCGGCGATCCTCGGTGATGTTCTAATCCTGTTGGTAATTTGAAGAAATCAAATTTTTTTTTTTTTTTTTGTAGGTGCCTAAAACACTCCCCGACCTACAACCAATGGAGAAAATTTGTATTTGAGATGATATTACACACACACACACACACACACACACACACACACACACACAATCATTGAAATGAGGACGCCATGATCATGTACGACCCGATGATTCCATCGAGCGTGAACATAGAAAACAAAGCATTGCGTCCGGACATTGTACTCAGGAACAAAAAGGAAAAGATAGCATTGATTGAGATATCAGTACCCAGAATTTTTTGCCTGAAGAACGCAGAAATCAAGAAAATGACAAAATACCAGGACCTCAAAAATGAGGTCAAGAGATCTTGGAAGCTGAAGAACATCAAAATTGCACCTGTGATAATTGCAGCAACAGGAATGATGAAGAAGACCTCACTGATATTTGAAAAACAACACTGGGAATATTACCACAAATGAACTACAACTGGAGGCAATCCGGGTTTCGGTGACGAACCTGAAAAGATTCCTTGGAACAAAACTCTGAAAAAGTTGAACAGATTGAACTTTAATCCCTTACTGAATTTTTTTTTTATTTAACAAAAAACACTCCCCGGCACTCACTGATGAAAGCTTCACTGACAAATTTTTATGTCACATTAGCCTACGTATGTATGTCTTCTCCGCACACCTACACCTACAGCAAAGGAGATATGTTGTTTTTCCTATGTTGCTATATTTTGCACACCGCTCCTTTCCTATTCCATCTCCAGGCGCTGTTTGACGTCATCGCCGGGCACTGAAGGTGGCCCGGCAATGACAGGCGCCAAAAGGGAGTACTCAGTTTTCACTGCGGTTTATTTTGTATACCTCTTTTGTATACCGTTCCTTTCCTATTAGATCTCCAGGTGTTAGGTAGTAGGTTGTAGACAGCAACCGCCCAGGGTAGTACTACCGTCCTGACTTAGGAGCGTGAAAGTGGTACCCGGACCCATCTCCAACATAAAAAGGTGCTGCATGACATCATCGCCGTGCACCAGAGGGGAACCGGCGATGATGCACGCTGAAAGGGAGAACTCAGTTTTCACTCTGCTTTCTTTCTTTCTTACTTGCTTGTTTGTTACTTGCGAAAATCGAAGATTTTTCAAGTATATTGGTTGCTCTTGTGCATTATTCTGTCTGTCTGTATGTATGTCAGTCGCCTACAGGTCAAAATTTTCAACCAATCTTCACAAAACCTCACCAAAACGTAGAGTTTGTCATAAGCAAGAAGCCTATTGTTTTTGGGGTCAAAAGGTCAATAGGTCATAACAGGCCAAAGGTCACAAACTTTGTTAAATTTCTAAAATCCTCAATTTTCATCCGATTGACTTGAAATTTGAAGAAGATTTGCATATCTGGTCACTGAATTCAACCACCAATTATATTTTAGGTCAACATCATCAACATGTCGGTCAACATCAACATCATCGAATGGACTCCTGCGTCGACCCAGGTACATTCACCGTGGCTCCGGTCGTAAGTTTGTTTATTTACAATCAGGTCACTCCACCCCCATCCTCTGGTCGGCTCAGCGCACTCCCACTCATCGTCCCAACACACCTGGTCACAACAACGCACAAAATCGCACCTCCTGTCTGCGAACCCTGGCCAAATCACCTGGATTCATACCCGCCGTACAAAACAACATCAAGCTCACCCTGTTCAATACCCGGTCCCTCAACAACAAATGCCTCATCCTGAACGACTACATCCTGGAAAATAAACTGGACTTTCTCTGTCTCACTGAGACCTGGCAACAACCACTGGACTACTACACGCTCAACCTCACCACACCCAATGGATATTCTTACATCAATAAACCACGCTCGGAGGGCCGAGGTGGTGGAATTGCCGTTATTCACCGACAAGACATCAAGACCAACCTCATCTCCATCTCATCTGCTCCATCATTTGAACACCTGGCTTTTAAACTCTCTGGTCACACACAGTCAGTCATGGCTGTTGTCTACCGCCCTCCCAAACCACACCCATCATTCCTGTCTGACTTCTCCTACTTTCTGACCCAGCTATGTTCCCTCTCCCCCTCAATCCTCCTCCTTGGTGATTTCAATATCCACATGGACTCCACTGACTCCACGCTAACCACTGACTTCACTGATTTACTCACCTGCTTTAACCTCACTCAACATGTCAACTTTCCTACCCATAACCGTGGTCACATTTTGGACCTTGTCTGCTCTACTGGACTAATTTTGCACCATCTCTCTGGCTCCGACCTCACTCTCTCTGACCACCTAGCCATCACTCTGACCATCAACATCCCCACCCCAGCACCAAGGCATTATCGCACTATCAACTTCCGTAAGCTAAACGCTCTTTCACCTGCCTCATTCTCATCGACCCTCTCTGAAAAAATGTCCACTTCTCCCTTCGTTGACCTCCACACCCCTTCTGACCTCACTGACTACTACAACCACACTCTCTCCTCCTGCCTTGACCAACTTGCGCCTATAAAAACCAAAACAGTTTCTTTCACCCATTCTGCTCCCTGGTTTACCCCTGAACTCCGCCTGATGAAAACTCGTGCTCGCCAACTTGAAAGACTCCGCAATAAAACAGGTCTCACAGTTCACTCCCAGGCCTACAAGGACCACATACAACACTATAAAGATGCCCTCTCCCGCGCCCGCTCTGCCTACTACTCTCAAATTATCCACTCTGGCTCCGGAAACCCAAAAGCACTCTTCTCTACAATAAACAAACTCCTCAGCCCCCTGAACACCACCACCCAGTCATTCACAATAGACAACTGCATCTCCTTCTTTTCATTCTTCCAACGCAAAATTGAAAACATCTACAACAGCTTGACCACCGCCGCACCCGCTCCCCCTCAAACCACCTGCCCCCCTTTATCCTGCCATCCCCTGTCTCAATTCTCCCCAGTCTCCCCTACTGACCTCTCTGAACTCCTCATCGGAATGAAAACTGCCACCTGCACTCTTGACCCCATCCCCTCCAGCTTTGTCAAGGCCTCCCTTCCTGCTCTCTCTCCACTTATCATTGCAACAATAAACTCCTCCCTGTCTACAGGCATCGTCCCACCATCCCTCAAAATTGCTGCTGTTACCCCCATTCTGAAAAAACCTGGACTAAACCCTGACACCCTAAATAAGTTCAGACCCATCTCCAACCTACCCTTTCTGTCAAAGGTTTTGGAACGCGCTGTAGCCACTCAACTCAAACATCACCTCTCTGCCAATAACCTGTATGAAACATTCCAATCCGGAATTCCGCTCCAACCACAGTACTGAAACTGCTCTCCTCAAAATCACCAACGACCTTCTCCTCTCCTCTGACGCTGGCAACCTCAACATTCTCATCCTCCTCGACCTCAGCGCCGCCTTTGACACCATCGATCACACCATCCTCCTCACCCGACTTGAAACCACCTTTAACATTACCGGCACTGCCCTCTCTTGGATTAAATCATACCTCTCTGACAGACGTCAGTTCATCTCCATCAATAACTGCAAATCCCCCACTGCTCCCCTCCCCCAAGGTGTCCCCCAAGGTTCAGTTCTTGGCCCCCTCCTCTTCATCCTTTACCTGTCCCCCCTCGGTCACTTAATCCGCCGTCATGGTCTCCAATTACACTGCTTCGCCGATGACATCCAGCTTTTCATCTCCACCAAGTCCATCTCCACCGCCACCCACTCTATCCTGACAAACTGCATCACTGAAATAAAATCCTGGCTTCAAATCAACTTCCTCAAACTTAACTGTGATAAATCTGAAATAATCATCATTGGCCCAAAAACGCTCACCAAGTCCACCCATAACTTTGCCCTCAACATCGACGGTTTCCCAGTATCCACCTCCCCTCACATCCGGAATCTTGGCATCATCTTTGACCAAACCCTCTCCTTCGACAAATACACTAAACAGATCACAAAGACAGCCTTCTTTCACCTGAAAAACATCGCCCGTCTCCGTCCATCCCTCTCCTTCGTGGCTGCAGAAACCCTCATCCACGCCTTCATCACTTCCCGTCTGGACTACTGCAATAGCCTCCTTTATGGTTCACCCTCAACAATCACCAATAAACTCCAATACATTCAGAACTCCGCTGCCCGTCTACTCACCCATTCCCAGACCCGTGACCACATCACCCCCGTCCTTTACAAGCTTCACTGGCTCCCCATCTCCCAGAGAATCCAGTACAAAATCCTCCTCTTGACCTACAAAGCCCTCCATAACCTGGCCCCATCCTACCTGGCTGACCTCCTCTCCAGACACACTCCCACCCACAACCTCCACTCTGCTGGTACCAACCTCCTGACCCCCCCCCCCCCCCCCCCATCCGGACCAAATTTAGATCCTGGGGGGACAGGGCCTTCTCCATCGCTGCTCCCACCCTCTGGAACTCGCTACCTCACACCATCAGAGACTCCTCCTCACTCACCACATTCAAAACATCACTCAAGACCCACCTGTTCAACACTGCATTCAACATTTAACCCACAGCATCTAACCCCTGACTATCTCCTCTCCTTCTCCCTCCTTTGTGCTTTGAATATTTCCCTATTGATTCTTCTTTTTTTGCAATTGTCTTTATGTTTTGCTATGCATTATGTTTTGCACTCTGTCAAAGCGTCTTTGGGCTTCCTGAAAAGCGCTATATAAAATAAATGCATTATTATTATTATTATTATTATTAACATTGGCCAAAATGTCAACATAGGCCAAATTTCTAAAATCCTCAATTTTCATCCAATTGACTTGACATTTTAAGAGGATTTGCATATATGGTCACTGAATTCAACCTCCAACTATTTGTGAGGTCAACATGGGTCAAAAGGTCAACATAGGCCAGATTTCTAAAATCCTCAATTTTCATCCGATTGACTTGAAATTTTAAGAGAATTTGCAAATGTGGACACTGAATTCAACCCCCAACTATTTTTGAGGTCAACAAAGGCCAAAAGGTCAAATTAGGCCAGACTTTTAAAATACTCAATTTTCATCTGATGGACTTGAAATGTTAAGAGGATTTGCATACCAGCTCACTGAATTCAACCACCAATTATTTTTTAGGTCATCATAGGCCAATGACTTATTTTAGGGCTTTCGCTAGTATCGTGCTATGCACAACATATTTATTGTTTGTTTGTCACGGTGATATCTCAGCCAACCTTTGAGGTAGGAAGCTGAAATTTTGTCACAATAGTGCGCACAAGCTTTGGCGAAAAAAGTATTTTTTTGTTTTTTGATTAATTAATTATTAAATTATTATTATTATCGATGTATTAATCACTTGTTTATTTTCTTTCTCATATAGGCAATATCTCAGGCACCTTTTGACCAAGTGACTTGGCTGTAAAGGGTATTTTTGATGCATTGATTAATCAATTAAGTATTTAATTATTTGATTGTTGACTTAATTAACCTTTTTTAAAAGTTAGATTCTGATGAAATGGTGGTGGTTTAGGTATTCTGTTTGCCAATTTATTAATGATCTTCTTATTTTACAATTAACATTTATTTATTTTCATTATTAATCACTTATTTATTTTCTTTCTCACCTGTGCAATATATCAGGCAGCTTTTGAGCTAGGAATCTGATATTTGGACATGACAATGACCAAGTGACTTGGCTGTAAAGGGTATTTTTGATTCATTGATTAATGACTTAATTAACCTTATATTATTTTACAATTTTTTTTTTTCATTATTAATCACTTATTTATTTTCTTTCTCACCTGTGCAATATATCAGGCAGCTTTTGAGCTAGGAATCTGATATTTGGACATGACAATGACCAAGTGACTTGGCTGTAAAGGGTATTTTTGATTCATTGATTAATCAATTAAGTATTTAATTATTTGATTAATGACTTAATTAACCTTATATTATTTTACAATTTTTTTTTTTCATTATTAATCACTTATTTATTTTCTTTCTCATCTGCGCAATATCTCCCAATACCGTCTCTATGTGCTGCACGGCCGAAGGCGCCCCGGCAATGCTGCGCACTGGAGGATATGTTATTTATTTATTTGGCATGGGAGCACTCAAATGTGAACCATCAAAAATGTAAAAAACACATTCTGCCTTGCCATTGCCTTGTATTTCAGTCGATAGATATGAGATTTTCCACAAAGGTGCTTTCAAACCACCGACCTCCCATACTCAGAGATGATGCCTTAACCATCATGCTACCAATAATAATTTTTTTACTTTTTCGTTTCTGATTTGTAAGGTTTTAAATTGGACAGTTTCAATTTCACATGGGTCAAAGTACAAAATCTGTCACAATCTAGGAATGAGAATTTAGGGATACCCAAACACAGATTTTCCTGTTATGTTTTCATTATACTACTGTATTTCTTAATGAGGAGCCTGGTGTTTTTTTTTGTTTGTTTTGTTTTTTTTGTATACTGAATCGAGGCTCGTGAAAGAGCTAACATTTATTTCACAAACAAATCAACCAGACAAACAAAATATACAAAAAGAGGGAGCGGAGGACAAGATGGGGAGAGAAGGGGAAGCACACAACCACAACATTTGAGAGCAGGGAGAAGTGTGGGAGGGAGAGGGCTTGGGGGGAGGAGGCGTGGGAAGGGGGGGGGGGGGGGATAAAACACAAGGGGACCAAAATCAGCGGGGGTAGAAAAGATCAAGGTTTTGGATGGGGGAGGATAAGAGATGGTGGTGAACAGCTGTTTTAAAGACCTGGAGGGTGGAGTGGGATTGAAGAGAGTGAGGGAGTTTGTTCCAGAGGTGGGAGAAAAGAGGAATGAAGGAGTGAAGGTGAGCAGAAAGTCTTGATTTTGGCAGTTTAACCATAAGAGGGTTGCAGGCAGATCTTGTGCGACCTGTAGGAATATTTGGGGGACAGAGCCCAGAGAGAGCTGGGGGGGCAAGGCCAGAGAGGAGTCGGTAGAAGACGGAAAGACCACCACCTGCCTGCGGTGAGTGAGTGAAAGGCCCTTGGAGTTAGCTTCATCGCGGGAGATTCCAATGATTCTGAACACTTTGGTTTCAACAGCGTGAAGACGAGCTAGGTGTGAGGCAGGAGCACCAGACCAGAGGGGAGAGCAGTATTCCATAGAGCTGCGGATGAAAGCCTTGTATGTGGTGAGGAGCTCAGGTGTGCCAAGGAACGACTTCGCACGACGGAGGATGCCCAGTCGGCGACTGGCTTTGGAGGCCATATTTGAAATGTGGTTTTCCCAGGAAAGATCATGGCAAATAGTGAGACCCAAAAGCTTGAGTGACAGAACTTCTTGGAGAGGATTATTCAGAAAGTGGATGGGAGGGTTGTCCAGTCGGTCTTTTCGGAGAGACATTGTAAGAGTGTGAGATTTATCAGGATTGAAAGACATATTCCATTTGTTTGCCCAGTCTGTGATTTTGTCCAGGTCTGCAGAGAGTGAGGAGGCTGCAGACTGCCGATCTGAGGGATGAGGAATGGAGCGACAGAGAGTAGAGTCGTCAGCAAAGAGATGGAGAGGATTTTCAAGAGAGTCAGAGAGATCATTGATGAAGACCAGAAAAAGCACAGGGCCCAGAACACTACCTTGGGGAACTCCAGCCTGAACAGGAAGAGGAGATGAGAGAAACCCATTCAGGGCCACACGTTGACTACGACCAGAGAGGACGTCCGCCAGCCATGCGTGGAGATTTCCGTGGATACCAAAGGAGGAGAGTTTGGTGAGCAGAGCAGGGTGCCAGACCGTATCGAAGGCACGTGAAATGTCAAGGGAGACAGCTCTAATTTCCTGTTTGGCGTTGAGGACCTCGGCTTAATGGTTAAGGTGGCTGGCTTAAGATCACAAGGTCCTGAGTTCAAACTCCCTGTCAGCTGTTGAATCAACATCAGGTGGGTTGACTCAGCCTGTCATCCTGCCAAGGTCAGAAAAATGAGTACCAGCTTACTGGGATGAATGAGCCACCCGAGCATCCTGCGTCGGAGTGGCGACCAGCCCAGGATAGTGCCCAATAGCCAAGGAAACTGCTACCTACGTAGGCCCCATGCATCTGAAGATGCAAAATAAGTGGTCATTTTTTTTTAATGAGGAGTGCTAATTTTGGGAGATGTTTGCATTCCTTTACAAGTCTACAATTATAGTCTCAATAATCTTCCAGTGGTCAAACAACTCATTCATTCCAGAACAGCTTTCCTTCTGTAATCCTTCATGGAGTGAAGTGCAGCTGCAATAATCTCATCCAGTGGATACAAAATGTGTCCCCCTAATAATTTATTGCAAAAAGTATAATTTAAGAATAATTGTGAAAAAAAATGATCGGTGCATTTTATGTGCATCTTCTGCATCACCACGGAGTTAACAACAGCTCGGATGTCTTTGCTGAAGTTTTCTGCTTCGCCTATGTCCTCAGTTCTAAATGACTATTTTAATTCCCAAAAGAAAACAAATCATGGGCTGGCAGGATAGCCTCGAGCTATCACACTCACCCCTGAAATGTGTAGCCTTGCTTTGAATCTCAACTCAGCTATAAACTGTCAACCTGGTGTTTCTCAGGCAAGGTGATTCATCAATGTGTGTATCGTCAGATGGACATTAAACTGGACGTCCTGTCTGTCAGCATTAGTCGGAGGACATGAAATACCCTATGGTGTCCTCGTAAAGAGTAAAGCGAGCTATGGCTGCCACCCTGGCCAAATTCCAAATTCCTGCTCTAACCTACAAAGGGTATTGCATTAGCAGCACAGCTGTGCCCCAAGCAAATGATGCTTGCTGCAGCCATGTGCTGCATACAGAATGAATGATTAAGCATCATCTTTAAGCCACAAGATGACTTTAATCAAAGAGAAGTTCAGATCTAATCAATATTCAGATTTCAATTTGAAACCATGAGACACAATGAGAATATTAATCGACTCGCTAAATGAGGGACAGCAAATTTTTTTGTAAGCATAGATTTGTGTGCGAATTGTAGCTTTTTCATGATAAAGTATGAAACTTGTCACAATTGTAGATATTGCACTCTTGAAGATTTTTTAGATTCATTCATTCATTCATTTCGGTTTATTGAAATAATTAAACACTGGACAAGGCAGTTCGAAGACTGAAATTTGTCATGTTTACAATAATAAAAGTATTTCATAAAACTTACAAATGTATATAAAAATAATAATAATCATATAAAATTACATTAATAAATTTAATAAATATAAAAATTACATTAATCAAAATATCAAAATAAGTAAAAGGAATGAACAAACATACATAATCAAACAACAATAAACTAGAGCTTCCAGGGAAGCAGGACTCAACTGAACTGACTGGACAACTTTAAAGTAGGTCGGGTCTCACATGCCAAGTTTGATGAAAATTCGTCAATATATGTGGACGCTAGATTGTTAACGTCGTTTCAGAGCTGAAAAAATATGCCGGCCTATGGCGGCCATTTTGTGACGGATCGGGTTGGAATGCAATAGCAACCTACCTTGTGTGGTAAGGGTTAAACATTCTAAGTTTGATCAATATCTGTTATATTTGTGGACGCTAGATTGTTAACGTCGTTTTCATGAACAAAGACAAAATGGTCGCCTACGTCCGCCATTTTTAAACAGATCGGGCTGAAATGTAATACCAACCAGGTCATTGGGGTAAGGATGCTGCACGTCAAGTTTTATCCGAATCGGTTGATATTTGTGGACGCTGGAGTGTTAACGTCGAAAAGTTAACGGACGACAGCCGACAGACGACGACAGCAGACGACGGACACTGGAGGGTTCAGTATGTGATGAACTCAACTGGACGGTAGTCCAGTTGAGTTAAAAATATAACAAATTATACCAGCAAAATAACCTAAAATAGCAGAAAACTTAAGAAGATCAACAAACATATTATGCATGTACTGTAATTGATTTTGTGCACCGACATAACAGAATTAAGCATTTCAATCAAAAAAGGATTTGTTGAAGTCTTGTATCTCTGAGTCTTACACCGAGGTAGGTCAAGATGTTGGGCATTCATGAGTTGCATATTATATTGAGACACAGACTGTCGGGAAGGAGGAAGAATGTCACGGTGACGATCACATTTTAAAAGACCAAGACCAAAACACAAGAAAAGCTCATTCCTGCGTTCGCTCAACAACTGTGTACCAAAATGCCGAAGTTGTTGCGAATAGGGCTGAATAGAAGGGTACGCAATAAAACGGAGCGCACGCTTGAACGACATGCAATCGTTAAATCTCATCGCTCTGAACCCTTGTAATTCCAGAACCCCACATGGGCACCGAACTCCAGAAAAGGGAGAATGTACACTTTGTATGTTTCAACAAGATCAGGGGCACTCACATGGAATTTCTTCACAGTACAAAAAAACGAAGAGTCGTCGAGCAGCATGACATACCATCTGCTGGATTTGACTATTCCACTTCAGATCAGATTGGATTATAACACCAAGGAGAGTGAGTGATTCAACTCTTTGCAGAGGGATGTTATCAATGACGATGTTTAATTAGGGTGGAACATTCTGAAGAAAAGATATTTGCATAATCTTACATTTCTCCGGCTTCCGCCTAACATCGTTAAGGCAACACCAATCACCAAGTGCATCAACATGGGCTTGGAACGAACTTTGCTGAGTTCTGTTCAACACTTCAACCAGGCTCAAGTCATCCACATATTTTCAACGATATTCTGTTGTTACAGCCACGTCATTCACCAGAACAAGGAACAAATTTGGTCCTAGTTTCGTCCCTTGTGGAACTCCGCAGGAGAGACACAAATAATTTGATGTCTTTCCTTGATAACGAACCACCTGGGAACGATCGGAAAGGAAACTGCACACTGTAGGTAGGATGGAAGCATCAACCCCAAGCTGAATGAGCTTTTCGATGACCTCGGAGTGGTTGACCAGGTCGAAGGCCTTGGTAAAGTCAAAAGTAGATGTGGAGCTGTGGAAGATTTCATTGATTTCCCTGTCCTGATGGTCGCAGCAGCGACACACTGTGACCCATTTCCAGTCCTGGCGGCTAACTCTCTGACTTTGGAGGATCTGTTATCATAATATTCTATGCATGTTTGGCCTTGGCAAAGCATTCTCTCAGAATGAGGCTTAGTCTGCCTTATCAACTTGGAGCAATGTTATGAGTTATTCTGACCCTGGGGGAAAGTATATTAAGCCAAATACGGGTTTCAGCTCGCTGAGATGTCGGTGCGGGCTGTGCATGATTGTAATGACTGTGATGTCATCCATACTGGTGTTACTGTCCTACACCCCACTTCAGCATCTTCCATGCATGTATTATTTTTATAATTAATAAATCTCTTGTGCACTGTCTGAGTGTTTGAGACGAGGTGTTTATAAAACCCACGACAGAGCCATCGCGGATATGCCCCAAGTCGACCGTGGCAGAAATTTTGGTGCTGCCATTAGCAGAAAACACGTTTTATTCGCTATCTTCACAAGAAGACATGATGCACGAACAAAATAGACTGAAAATAAATTGCTGACGAAGCTGTGATTAATGGAGTTCAAAAAGGGGAGAGGATTGGACCAAGAACAGTATGACATCTTTGTGACCAAATGGCTGCTAGACAAGAAACCCATTTCTGAACCAATCAAGAGTAACAAGCGTTACGCCGAGGTCCCCCGTCGGTGAAGTGATGTGAGTTCGCAAAGTGGAAGACGCAAGGCGGCCATCTTGGATTTTGACGTGGCGACCCAATTTTCAATAGCGTTCTCCCTTATGTGTAGATACACCCACACACCAGATTAGAAGTTAGTAGTTCGTTTATTTTTCAAGATATTTCACTCACAAGGTTCAGACATATATATGGTGGCGGCCATCTTGGATTTTGACGTGGCGACCCAATTTTCAATAGCGTTCTTCCTTATGCGTAGATACACCCACACACCAGATTAGAAGTTGGTACTTCGTTTATTTTTCAAGATATTTCGCTCACAAGGTTCAGACATATATATGGTGGTGACCCAATTTTCAATAGCGTTCTTCCTTATGCCTAGATACACCCACACACCAGATTAGAAGTTGGCACTTCGGTTATTTTTCAAGATATTCCGCTCACAAGGTTTAGACATACATGGCGTCAGACATACATGGCGGCGGCCATCTTGGATTTTGACGTGGGTTGCACCCACACACCAAATTAGAATTCGGTCCTTCGCTTACGCATGCACGCACGCACGTACGGACGCACGCACGCACACACGGACACACGGACGGAGGGGAAAACCATAGTCCCCCTTTCGTTCCGCGGTGCGACGGGGGACAATAAGTTCCCACTCTTCAGTTGGCCACCCGACAGAAAACAGTCCAAGACCAAGTTGCAAGTCACATCTTTAAAGAATGATTGTATTTTGATTTCAAGGCTGCACATCACCTGTCAAATTCATAATGGCAATCTTCATGACTTTTATAAGCACAATAATCAAGCCTACCCTCCGTCAATATCTCATCATCGTAGTCTACATCTCGGTAAAAAGTCTGACCTCTTGATATGTCTCAAAATTTGCGGCTAGGGATATTCCAAAGAGATATTCCAGAGACAGATGTCATCATCCTTGATGGAGCTGCAGTTGTCAAAATAGTGAAACCATCTGGTGCCAAAACCTTTGATGAAAAAAAAAAAAAAAAAACACCTTTAGAGGCCATTTTTCCCCGCAAGCGGGGGTTGGCCTTTTTCGGGAACTGTGGTTGTTGTTGTTTTTCGGTCCCCTTTTTGAAGCAATGTTTTACGGCCGGATGCCCTTCCTGACGCCAACCCTTTTTGCCGCCTTTAACTACAAGCAGGGAATTACCAGTGAACTGGTACTCAATTTGCCGACCTCGGAAGGTATGACAGGCTGAGTCAACCCCCCTGGCGTTAATTCAGCGATTGACCGGGATTCAAACCCAGGATCCTAGGTATCCTAAGCCGGCACCCTAGCCGCTAGCCCAACACCAGGGATTCCGCTAGCCCAACAACATGATACATTAATTTATTTGTACCAAACACCCAGGGCCAAAGTAAGGTCAAGTGGATATAATGTGAGATTGTTATTTTGAGAACAGCCTGAAATCATCGATAAGAAGTAATCATGGAAAAGGAGCTGGAATAAGAGCTGCAGAGCCAAATTGCTTGGCAAAAAACTAGCAGCAGTTTCTTCGAGTCGACAACAACAGGTCAGAGCTCTTTGCCTTTCTGGCAAGGCATGCTGTGCAGATTGCAACAGACAATCTGGAAGTTGCCACAAATGGACCCAATGTTTTGTGTCACCATCAACAAGATACAAGCCAGCTTTCTCCTTGCAGCCATGAAGAAGTGGATCCCCAAATGCTCCCGCACACAGCTCAAGCTGAGAAAGTAACTTTTTTTGAGGTTTTGAGGTCTCAAGGTTTTGAGAAAGTAACTCTACGTACGGTACACACTGATGTAGTTGTTCTCGCTGTGGCTGTTATCTTCAGAATTAATACCAAGGAGCTTTGGGTGGCACTTGAGGTACATCCATGCTCATAAGATTGCCACATCTCTAGGTCCAGAGATGTCAAAGGCCCTTCCCATGCGTTATGCTTATACAGGCTGCGACTGTCTTCATTCACCTCTAGAGGTAAAAAGAAAGCATGGGATATATGGAAAGCCAATGATGAACCTACAGAATCTTTCTCCCAGTTTCCTGAAGCAGCACTGAACATATCATCAGAGAACAGTGCAGTAGTGGAGCATTTCACAATTTTACTATATGTCTGAACAAGCAGTTTTGAGTACATTGAAGAGGCACGTTACGAGATGTACATCAAGAGAGGATGAGGGTTGCAGCAAATCCCTGCTACCAAGGATGCTCTGTGCATCACATAGACAGAGCTGTCTATCAAGGTGGACATTGCTGGGGCCAAGTGCTGCAGGTAACCCCAAATATTCCACATATGGCATACTGGGGTTGGAACAATCCTAATGAGTGGAAGCCACTGAGGCCAACACTTCCTGAAGTGAGCCTGTCTTCATGTGACCTCTTGTGCTGTGGCTGCATAAAGAGCTGCAGAGGAAAATGCAAGTGCACCAAAGCAGCCCTGAAGTGTACAGCTTTGGACTAGTGTGGTGGCAACTGTGATGACAAGTCTAGTGTACTATTAAAAGTATATTTCATTCTTTTTAAGATGAGTGCAGCTTGATGGTATGCACGTCACCCTTCATGAGATTGACATCATGATGAAATTGACGCAATGCATTGTGTAGTATGTCCATGTGGTGGCAATAATTTGGAGGCATCCATATATCTCGCAGCTTCTCTTTACAATACTAAGTATTGGCCCCGCACATCCTCCCAAACCTCTCGCAGGGCGATCCAAGACCATAAATGACATTTTCCCTACTTGCGTCCCAGCCGTGGTATGTCACCCCAGCCATGTTATGTTCTCCCTGTGGCCTTGTCCCCTTAGCAAGGCTCCTCACTGTCTGGACCACCCCTTTGATTGCTCAGTATGGGATGAGGGGAGGGGGGCGGGGACCATGTATAATAACCGGCTTGACAGTAAGAACTTTAATGTTTTCAGAGTATGGCCTCGGGGCGCTTCCTTGTGCATTGTACGCAACGCGACTTGCTACTTGCTAATGTGGGTCGCGCTGCCCTGTACCGGGCGCCGCCGTATCGGTGCAGTGCACTGGAAACATTCCATGCATGTAACAGGCTCTTGTAATAAACACCGTGTGAACAGTTCCGAGTGCTTCCTGGGTCTCACTCTGGGAGGATTGGGAAGCGGAGACGTGGGAAGCAGATTGCTGCTACCACATCCACATTCCTCAATGTTTTTTTGATAGACACCATTTTTTGGTAGACACAATTTTTGTTACTATATCATGTTTAGTTGTGAAGATATTCAAGAAAATATGAGTTTACTTCATTGCAGAAACAAAATGGCCACCATGGCAGATAGGGTGCATCAAACACCCCATTTTTGAAAAGTATTCTCCTATTGATCTAGTCATACATTGTTTTTGATACACTAGCCCGAAATAGCATTTATGTAAAATATTTCGGATTTTTTTTGTTTGTTTAAACTAAAGGGGGTACCCGATTGATTTTTTTTTTTCGATTTTCCAATTTAAAAATAATTTAACTAAAAACTTACCAATTTTGATCCCACCACCTTTTCGAGGCCATTTTTGGAATCAGTGATCCTGAATTACGATAAGTGTTCTTACTTTTATAAAATTCGACAAACCTCACATTTGGCTAAAGTGGCCCATTAGCATGGGTACCTGATTTTTACCCGATCCTGGTCGGGGTGTTTAAACAAAATCGAAAATCCAAAATATTTTACAGAAATGCTATATTGGGTTAGTGTGACAAAAACAAAGTAGGACTGGATCAATGGGAGAATATTTTTCAAAAAAGGGGCGTTTGATGCACCCTAATGGCCAACATGGGGCATTTTCACTTTTAGTCGATAAAATATTTGTTACTGTATCATGTTTAGTTGTGAAGATATAAACGATAACATGATTTTTGTTAATAGCAGGACCAAAATGGCCACCATGGCCGACATGGGGCATTTTCGCGATGGCTCCACATCTGAAATTATTCAGGACAGACTAGAACCGTGCCACGTTTCTTACTTTTATGACAAAAATGCACAATTCCCCGATGTTTTGCACAAATCAACTGGACTGACTATAATGGTGGCTTTCACCTTATTCATCATTAATATTGTTGCAGATATGGGATTTGCATCCATCCATATCCGCTTGTAAATATTCCCCTATTTCCTCAATACTTCCCAACTATCCCCAATCCCCCATTCCCTAGTCCCATTTTCTGTAAACAACACTCTGTAGACCCGACCTCCCCCTATTTCCCCCATTAAATGTCGTGCCCAGGTTCACCGCATCTCATGTAAGACAACTATAGGACATCTTGCTAGTTATTCTTAGTCTATGTCAGTTAAGGACTCGTTTCCATTAATTCTGACCCTTCGTTGCACCAGAATGTGATTGTATGGCACCGTTAGGAAGTTTAGGACCTCCCAATACCTCCCCGCAGCTCTTCCTCACGGTTCAGCAACAACAACAACAACAACAGCAACGGCAGCGGCGGGCGCGGGGAGTGTGCGTCCTCACTCCGGCTTGGTTGGTAGGGGGTGTTGGGAGGGCACCAGGCCTCCCCAACGAGCCGCCATCGAACATGAGCTCGACGGGGTTACCAAATAGGGGCTCCCTGTCAGCTCCTCGTCAAGGGCGGAGCCCGGTAACCCCCGCACCCAATGGAAGCGGCGGACCGGCCCCAGTGGGGCGGAGCCAACCAGCCGAGGGCGTGTCACTCCCCGCTGAGCATGCGCAGGGAGAGGGAGGTGACGTCAGATGCGCGCTGAGCTTGGAGCAAGCAAGACGTACCCTCCGAGCGCTGTGAGGCCTCCCCGCATCTTCTGGACTGGACCGTGCTTTATCCTGTCCTCGAGCCAAGGTGCACCTTGTGCCATCGAACTACCTGTCCCTCCCTGCCATCAATCCCTGTGTAAGTCAGCCTTGTTCCGTTTGTCTGTGGTCTGTCCGGGAATTGATAAGATTGTATTTAAGTGCCCATCTCTTCTGTGTCTTTTACCTCACTCTGCCGTGTAATCTACCCCCTTTTCTCCACCACTGTAATTATACCCTCCTCCGGAGGTCTTGAGAACTGTACCCCTTGCGTCGTTTCCTCTTTCCCAGTCGTCGCGTCCTTTCCATCATTGATTTGGCATAGCGCGATTTGGTCAACGTCTGGGTGGAATCGGGGTCTAGTCGGGGAATAACTGTTCGGTCGCGGCAATACCACCGCTCGGTAAATAACATCTAAACCGCGTCCGTAACAATTGGTGTCAGAAGTGGGATACGGACCCGAAGCGCGCTTAACGCGCTCAAAATTATAAGTCACCGAAATTTGATTTTGTTTTACAAAAAACCCGAATTTTGAAAGTCGCGCTATGGGAGATCAAGACGGCTGGGTTCCGGTAGAGAGTGAGGCAGGGTCGATCCAGGACCAAATTGAGGGACATGAGGAGAGCGAAGCAGTGAGGGCAGCAGGTTCGCAAAATGGCGTCCTCGCGCACGAGGTTACGGGCACGCAAAATGGCGCCTCGCACATGGCTACGGCGACCGCGCCCGCGACCGTAGCAGCGCCGCTGGTGGATTCGAACCTTTTTTTCCTGCAAATGAGGGCCCTTATGGGACAAATGGGAGACCAAATTGGAGGTTTGAAAAACAGTATAGAGGCTCAGAGTGAGCAAATGGGGGTAATGGGGTCCAATAGCGAGAAATTGAGGGAGGACATGGGGGCCAATAGCCAACGGTTAGAACAAAGAATGGGGTCCAATAGCGAGAAATTGAGGGAGGACATGGGGGCCAATAGCCAACGGTTAGAACAAAGGATGGGGTCCAATAGCGAGAAATTGAGGGAGGACATGGGGGCCCAGATCGGAGGGTTAGGGAGTAGAATAGAGGGATTAGACAATAGATTAGGGGAAATACAGGAGGGGTTAACGGGGGTAGAAAACAGAATGGCCGCTCAAGAGAATCAAATGGAAGGGATGAAAAAGGGGTTAGAGGGGTTAGAAAACAGTATGGAAGGCAAATTGAGGGACATGAGGGACCAAGCGGAAAGGGAAGTTTAAAAAATGGGGCGGCAGATAGAGGGGGTCAGAATGGGGGTAGAAACTAAATTGGATGCTCACAGGGAGGAAATGGAGCAGATGAGGGTGGCATCTGGGCAGGAGATGCAAGTGATGGGAGAGGAGATCAGAAGAGGTGTGAGTGAGGAGGTCGGAGGAGTGCGCGAGGAGGTGAGGCACTGTGAGGAGCGCATGGAGAAGGAGGTGAGAAAGGGGACTGTAAAATTGCAAGGTGGTATAGAGGAGTTGACGCTGGGAGTAGAACAACTGACAGTGGGACAAAAGGAGTTGGGGGACCAGGTAAAGAAGAACACAGCGGTAATAGAGGGTTTAAAATCGACACAGAAGGAGATGAAAAAGGACGTAGGGGTAATTAAAAAAGAGTGTCAGACGGTACATGAGGACCTGACGAGGAAAATGAACAAGGTGGTAGAGGTGATGGAGGTTAAAGAGCGGGAGGTGCGGGAGCACATAGAAAAAAATAAGGTGGAGTTAGAGGAAGAACTTAAGGGGGCGCACGAGGAGATGAAGGAGGTGAAGCAGAAATTAGAAGAAGTGGAAGAAGGGGTGAGCGAAATTAAGAAGCGACGGAGAGAGGATAAGAAAGAGATAAAGGAGGAAGTAAAAGAATTGGTCCAAAGTCTGTGTTCGGATCGTGATGATGTGCTCATTAACCGGATGAGGGATTCGCAGGTGATGGAGGAGAAGCGAAGAGAAAGAGGACCCGGTGTAAGTGGTGACCAATATGGTCGTGCGTATGATGCGCCAGGTGATTTAATAAGCTTGGGGGTCGAGATGGACCCGGAGGTTCGTGAGAGGCCAAGAGTGAGGTGTATGGCTGGTCCGGAGGGTATGGAACGAGGGTGCGAGCGAGAGGGTCCGGTGATGGGAGATGTGCGAGGTGTGAGTGAGCAAGGTTGTGGTGGTATGGAATGGGTAGCGGGTTGCGGAAGCGTGACCCATGCATCGACACCAACAGGGGTAGTTTTTAGAGGGACAGGGGAGGCACGGGAGCCCCTTGGGGGTAATGTACTGTGGGGGCCCGGCCGGTTCGGCCCCGCGCTGACCCCGCAAGGGGCGACGCACGGGGTCCGGCAGGCGGGCAACGACTCGCATACGAGGTGGTCCCACAAGGTCCCACTCGCGCCGTATGACGGCAAGAGTGATCTATGCGCGTACCTGGCGCAGTTTGACTGTGTGTGTAAGGGCAACGGTTGGGGTGAGGACGAAGGTGGAGTACACCTGGTGGCCGCATTGCGCGGCGCGGCGGCGGAGGTGCTGACGGCATTACCACCGGGTGCTCTCACCCTGCCAGCCCTCCGCGACGCCCTAATTAATCGATTCGGCATTGAACAGCAGAGCGAGCTTGTTAAAGCTCAGCTCGCGCTGCGAAAACGCAAGCCCCAGGAAGCCATCGGGGAACTTGCCCACGACATTCGCCGCGCAGTGGGGATCGCACATGCTAACATGGCAGCGGATTCCCGGGAAAGCCTGGCGCTGGACCATTTTATCCAGGCCCTCCCGGATATTGAGCTCCGGCAACAGCTCGCCATGTGGCGCCCGCAGACTCTGAGCCAGGCGGCTGACGCTGCAGCCCGTTGGGAAGCAGCGAGGCCCCTGGCCCGGGGGAGCGAGCGTCACGCAATGGCGGTCCGCCAGGTGGGACCCCCGATGGAGGGCGGACCCCTGAGGGGGCCCGCCCCCGACGTGAGTCCTGACCTGGCGGGCATGGTCCGGAGGCTGGTGGACCAGCGCCTGGTGGGACCTGGACCATGGCAGGCGGCCCCGGAGGTGGCCCGCGGCGGACCACGAGCGGGTAATCCAATTCGGACCTTCAGGGGGGGAAATTTGGAATTCCGGAGACAAGCACCTTATCAGGTGAGGTGCTATACTTGCAACCGTCTGGGTCACCTGGCACGGCACTGTCGAGCCACGCGCCGGGATGATCCCCGGCGGTTGAGGTCCTCAACTCCGCCCAGGGAGGAGCCGGTTAGCCTACCCCAGACACCCCCCCGCCAGACCTCGGGAAACTAGAACGTGTCGGGCACGTAGGGCGGTGTTCGGCAGAAGAGGATGGAGGAGAGCCCTCATTGACGCGACTGGTCATTTATTGTGGCCAAATTGGAACCGGTAGCCTGACAATCAGATGCAAAATTGCCGGCGTGGGGGTAGACGCCGTAGTGGACACAGGAGCTAGCGCCACGATCATCAGCCCTGTGGTCCTCGATTCGAGCACAGGTGGCTGGGATAAGATCCAGCGCCTGCAAAATTATAGTTTGCAACTTGCTACCGGGGTAACGGCCCCGATCATAGGGCGTGGTTCTGTGACCCTCAAGTTAGGGTCGGTAAGGAGGGAGATAGATGTTTGGGTGGCGGAGGTGTGCGACCCATGTTTAATAGGGTTGGATTTGTTGACTGCCAGCGGTTGTAAAATCGACTTGTGCCGGGGGATCCTGCAGGTGGGAGTAGAAGAGCTGCCGTTAGGGGGAGTGAGCACGGCTGAGAGAGCGGAGCTGGAGGCTTCCGAGGCCGTGACCATTCCTCCAAGGGCCGAGGCGATAGTGCCGGCCCGATGGGCAGCTCGCCCAACATGGCAGGAGTCCTGCGGCCTGGTCGAACCGGTGGCAGCGCAGCCCATACCGGGTTTAATCGTGGGCCGCACCCTTGTAAAAACGGACGGACCGGTAGTGGCCGTCCGAGTAATAAATATAAGTACAGAACCACGCACTATAGTAAGGGGCACGAGGGTAGCTGGCTGCACCCCAGTTGAGGAAGTCGCGACAGTGAGGGGCGAGAACGTCCAGCCGAGCCGGCCCCAGGGGGAGCCTTCAATAAGAAGTAGGAATTGGCCCGATCCCATTTGCGAGATGGTAAATCGTAGTAGCGTAGAGTTGGGAGGTACCCAGAGGGAGGCCTTACACAAACTGGTTGGGTCCCATTTGGACCTCTTCTCCCTGTCCACCGAGGATATTGGACGTACGGGCCTGGTGAAACATCAGATCCACACTGGTGAGGCCCGGCCTATTCGTCAGGCCGCCCGACGGCTCCCTTGGAGCAAGAGGGCGGAAGCTGACGAGCAGGTTGAAAAAATGCTCGACGCAGGCGTGATCGAGCCCTCGGGAAGTCCTTGGATGTCACCTGTTGTGCTGGTCAAAAAGAAGGATGGGACCACGCGGTTCTGCGTGGACTATCGCCAGCTAAACAACGTGACACTCAAGGACTCATATCCCCTGCCAAGGATTGATGACACCCTCGATGCCGTTGCGGGCTCAAATTGGTTCTCAACTTTGGACCTCAAGAGTGGGTATTGGCAGGTGGAGATGGATAGGGCAGGGAAGGAGAAAACGGCATTTTCCACAGGTAAGGGACTGTATCAGTTTACTGTGATGCCGTTTGGTTTGTGTAACGCCCCCGCCACCTTTGAAAGATTGATGGAACATGTACTAGGTGGCATGCCATGGCAATCATGCCTGGTGTACCTGGATGACGTCCTAGTACATGCCAAAACGTTCCCCCAGGCAGTAGCTAATTTGGACCAGGTGTTTAGGTGCCTCAGACAGGCAGGGTTGAAACTGAGCCCCAGTAAGTGCACCTTGTTTGCCAAGGAGGTGGCCTATTTAGGCCACGTCATCGGTTGCGAGGGGGTAAAAACGGACCCAGACAAAATTAAAGTGGTAGAGGAGTGGCCCGCACCACGTACCATCAAAGAGGTGCGGGGATTTTTGGGACTCTGCTCCTACTACTGGCGCTTCGTGGCGAAATTTGCGGAGTTGGCTCGGCCCCTTCACCGCCTTACGGAGAAGGGGACGAGATTTAATTGGACAAGGGAGTGCCACAAGGCCTTCCAAAAATTGAAGGGGTGTCTAACATCCGCACCCCTTCTAGCTTACCCCACTAGCAACGGGGCATTTACCCTGGACACGGATGCGAGCCAGGAAGGATTGGGCGCAGTTTTGTCTCAGACACAGGAGGGCGTGGAGAGAGTGATTGGTTACTATAGTCGGGCCTTAAGTAGGCCCGAGCGAAATTATTGTGTCACTCGCAAAGAGTTATTGGCTATGCTGGCTGCCATGAACCATTTCCACCCGTACTTGTACGGGCGGAAATTTTTGGTTAGAACTGACCATTCCTCCTTGCAATGGCTCCTTCGGTTCAAGGAACCGGAGGGCCAAATTGCAAGGTGGTTGGAAAAGTTGCAGCAGTACGATTTTGATGTGGCCCATAGGGCCGGGAAGGCCCATGGTAATGCGGACGCACTCTCTCGGCGTCCTTGTCTGGGGGAAAACTGCAAATTTTGTGCGAGACACGAGGAGAGGGAACAATTGGGCGATTCGGACCCGACCCTCGTTGTCCGTGCAACCCGGGTGAGAGGGCCAATTTTGCCACTAACCGCAGATGAGGAATTCGGAACTTTGGCTTGGAGCGCGGCCCAGCGGGAGGACCCCGTACTGGGGCCGGTGCACGAATGGGTGAGATTGGGGCAAAGACCTAATGGGGAAGAGGTCACCCCCCTCGGGGCACAGACCAAGGCATATTGGGCTCAGTGGAAAACCCTGGAATTGAAGGATAACATCTTGTATCGCAAGTGGGTGGAGGTTCCCTCTGATAAAACTTCCTGGCTGGTGGTAGTCCCAAATAAATTTAAGACCGATATATTGCAACAGGTGCATGGTACCCGCCCCGGCGGCCATTTGGGCAGGACAAAGACGACATCGCAGGTACGCCGGAGGTTTTATTGGGTGAATATGGGGCGCGACATACAGGACTGGTGTCGGAGATGCGACGCCTGTACTGCCAAAAAGGGACCAGCACGGAGGATGAGGGCCCCCCTTCAATTACACCAGGTGGGGGCCCCCCTAGAGCGGGTGGCCATGGATATCCTAGGCCCACAACCCCGCACCCGCCTAGGTAATAAGTACATCCTCGTTGTGATGGACTACTTCACCAAGTGGCCGGAGGCCTACGCCCTCCCCAACCAAGAAGCAGGGGTGGTAGCGCAGGCCTTCGTGGAAGGATTTGTGTGCCGGCATGGGATTCCACAGGAGTTGCACACCGACCAGGGACGAAATTTTGAGAGCAAATTGCTAAAAGATGTGTGCAGTCTCCTGTCAATTCGGAAAACAAGAACAACGCCTTTAAGACCTCAATCTGACGGGATGGTGGAAAGATTCAACCGAACTTTAATCCAACAACTGGCACTGTTCACCGCCACCCGTCAGGATGACTGGGACGAACATCTCCCTTATTTGCTCATGGCCTACCGAACCAGCCAGCACGGGGCCACCGCATGCAGTCCAGCGTTGCTTATGTATGGGCGGGAGCTACGGGCTCCCGCCGACTTCCTATGCGGTCCCGTGCCAGACACAGTGGTTAACCCGCCGAGGGAGGGGTACGCACGTCACCTAGAGGAAGGCATGGAGCTAGTCCATGCCTTCGCCCGCCGCCAACTCCATCTGGCGGGGGAAAAGATGAAGCGCAGGTACGACCACCGGAGCCAGGGGAGTCAGTACACTCCGGGGATGAAGATTTGGTTCTTCAATCCCCGGAGGAGGAAGGGTAGGTGCCCGAAACTCACCTCTCCCTGGCAAGGCCCGGGGGTCGTCCTGTCGCAAGTCTGTGACGTGGTAGTAAAAATCAAAATGGGGCCACGAGCCCTCCCTCGGATCGTCCACGCCGACTGGATAAGGCCTTACACCGGCGAGCAGGCGCCCCCGTGGATTGCCTCGGCTTTAGATGCCGAGGCGGGACCCAGTACCTCTGAATAAGGGGGGCTTATTAGTGCCAGAGGACTGGGGGATTGATGAGCGATGGGCCCGGTGGGTAAGGGTGGCATCCCTGCCACCCTTCCCATGATGGGGCAAATGCGCTATAGATTATGGGGTGTATGGCAGTGAAAACTAGCCCGGGTGGGTTAGGTTATATTGATAGGGACTAGAGGTGACTATGGGTGACAAGAGTTAAGTAAGAGACTTGGTACCTGTAGTGGGGACATAGTAGCTTAGGGTTTGATAACGACGTGGGAGCGCTGAGTGTAAGGGAAGACGGAGGAGCGCGAGTTTTAGAAGGGAGTAGACAGAGCAGATGATGCAGTGTGAATGGAAGTGCTGGTGAGCAGCTTCAAATGAGGCATCGGTGAGGCAATGCTCCGAGGTGTGTGTGAGTGTACAAGTGATGAATGAGAGAGCATTGCGGATGAGTGTCATGGTGAGTAGTGAGTGTTGTGGATCAGCGCGAATGCGCTTGGGGGAGAGAAGGGTGCAGGCGGCACCAAGTATGAGAGCACAGGTGTGCAAGTACAGGTGTGTGGAATATATGGAGCAGAGAATGAGTGGTGTGGAGAGAGTTGGAGTAAGTGGTACGGAGTGGTGTGCATGGTGCGAAGGTGTGGATGGGGGAAGAGTGGACCCCCTTTTCACGAGTACCCGGGGAGGGTAGTTTAAAGAATAGTTAGAAGGTATAGGTAAATTGTGGTTGGATATTGGCATTTGTGGTGCGGTTGCAGAATGGTATTGGGGATGGGTGCATTGGTGTGGTGAAATTGGCTGGTCGTGTGGCCTGTTAGTATGAGTGTGAATGGTTGGGCACTCCGCCACTGTTAGATGTCGGCCAGGTGAGGCCGCAGGTGGGCTCTGGGAGCCGTTAGTGTCAGTGGGTGCCTGAGGATCCCGGGTGTGGATCGGGCAGCCCGTGCCAGAGAGGGCACTGAGGGGGTGAGAGTGCGAGAGGCCCTTCCCCACTTAGTTAGGTTAGGGTGAGGAGCAGGTGAGCTCGGTAGGCAACAACAGTGGTGGAGGTGTGCAGGTGGGCGGACCAGCTGGGAGCGTCACACGACCCAGCCACCGAAATTGTGCGGGGGCACCGAGTGTTGAATCGGGGAGTGGGACCCAAATTGATGGTGTGCACCACAGATGGTCAATGGGATTTTGGTTCTTCGAACCACATAGAGTAATGAGGGCCAATGGTTTGGCAGGAGAAAGACCCCGGGTAATGTAAAGTTGTGAAAGTCATTTAGGAAATAGTTAGGATTGATGAACCTGTCGCACCATACACAGCCACTTACCTGAGGTGATGATGATGACTCCACACCTGTGTTTTATTTGTTTTGTGTTGCAGGAAATGAGAGTTGCTGTTTGGATTTGTGAGACGCATCACGACGTGGATGAGACATTGGGGTGATTCCATCTCTCCCTCCTTAGGAGGGACTGATGATGAATTGGTGATGGCAGATTTTGATGTTGAGTTGGAGATGGCAGATTTTGATGAGAGTTGGAAATGGCAAATTTGATTGGTTAGGAGGGAGAGAAGACGAATTTGGTTTATGGGAGGAACGGGGAAGACAGTAGGGACGTTTGTTGATGTGTAAAGTAGATGTTTATGGGTAGTGTTGTGTTTTGTGGATAAAGTAAGGGGTAAGGGAGGGGCCATGTAGGTTACCTGGTGGGGGGGGGGGGGGGCGTACGGTAGGAACGTACCTGTCTCACCTGGTTCCCATGTGCCCCCAGTGTGCATTACCTTGTATTGCATGCACTTTTGCGCCCTTACCACCTTACTCACTTGTCTTCTTTTGTCTCCCACCTCCGAGGATCTGGCTTTGGGGCAGAGAGAGAGGAGAGAGAGGTGCTGGCTCCGCAGTTGTGGGCCTGTACTTCCGCTGCTTGCTGCCTGGATCGATACACCATATGGACCGCAATTTTTGTGGCCGCCCACAATGGACTGCAGTTCTTTTGCGGTCAAGCACCACCCGTGGATGGACCTCTGGGTCAACGTGGCACCTATGCCATACAGGTGAACCACTTTTAGTTGGCCCCCTGACGGCCACAATTCAGAAATGGACGCGGTTGGCGCCTTTCTTTATTTCTAAAGAAGCCAGAAGGCCAAGTACACTCCATGAAGGCAAGACCAGCGGCAGAACATCGGCCGGCTGTGACACCACCGGTGACCATGGACACTTAATTGTGCATTTTTATGAACACTTTATTGGTGCACCGGATGGTGCTGACTGTGCGTAATGGGGTGGTGCTTTTGGTGCTTGGACGGGGTGCTCTGCACATTATTAAAGGCCGTAGGGCCACAGGGCACTCGTGGGTTGGTGTATCAATGCTGGCATGCGTGCTCTCCCTATGCATAACATCTGCATGTGTTCCTCAAAGAACAGGTCCTGGATCGTAGTGTAAATATCAGTGTAGTCTTGTATAAATGATGCTCCCTACCGGCTGTATGTTTAGTTTGAGGATGCTTTCCGCGATTCGGTTATCCTGTGGGTGTGTTTCTGTTAGGAGAAGGATGCAACGTCGCAGGGGGATATATTTACTCATTTGTGAACATCTGTAAAACTGTCGCACTCAGGGTTGAGTTAATAGTAGAGGGAACTACATCTGAGTGCCACACTAAAGTAGGTAAAAATTTATCAGGTCGGGACGCCCCGAGGTAGAGAAGGGTGCAATGTTGTGGATATGGGATTTGCATCCATCCATATCCGCTTGTAAATATTCCCCTATTTCCTCAATACTTCCCAACTATCCCCAATCCCCCATTCCCTAGTCCCATTTTCTGTAAACAACACTCTGTAGACCCGACCTCCCCCTATTTCCCCCATTAAATGTCGTGCCCAGGTTCACCGCATCTCATGTAAGACAACTATAGGACATCTTGCTAGTTATTCTTAGTCTATGTCAGTTAAGGACTCGTTTCCATTAATTCTGACCCTTCGTTGCACCAGAATGTGATTGTATGGCACCGTTAGGAAGTTTAGGACCTCCCAATACCTCCCCGCAGCTCTTCCTCACAGTTCAGCAACAACAACAACAACAACAGCAACGGCAGCGGCGGGCACGGGGAGTGCGCGTCCTCACTCCGGCTTGGTTGGTAGGGGGTGTTGGGAGGGCACCAGGCCTCCCCAACGAGCCGCCATCGAACATGTGCTCGACGGGGTTACCAAATAGGGGCTCCCTGTCAGCTCCTCGTCAAGGGCGGAGCCCGGTAACCCCCGCACCCAATGGAAGCGGCGAACCGGCCCCAGTGGGGCGGAGCCAACCAGCCGAGGGCGTGTCACTCCCCGCTGAGCATGCGCAGGGAGAGGGAGGTGACGTCAGATGCGCGCTGAGCTTGGAGCAAGCAAGACGTACCCTCCGAGCGCTGTGAGGCCTCCCCGCATCTTCTGGACTGGACCGTGCTTTATCCTGTCCCCGAGCCAAGGTGCACCTTGTGCCATCGAACTACCTGTCCCTCCCTGCCATCAATCCCTGTGTAAGTCAGCCTTATTCCGTTTGTCTGTGGTCTGTCCGGGAATAGATAAGATTGTATTTAAGTGCCCATCTCTTCTGTGTCTTTTACCTCACTCTGCCATGTAATCTACCCCCTTTTCTCCACCACTGTAATTATACCCTCCTCCGGAGGTCTTGAGAACTGTACCCCTTGCGTCGTTTCCTCTTTCCCAGTCGTCGCGTCCTTTCCATCATTGATTTGGCATAGCGCGATTTGGTCAACGTCTGGGTGGAATCGGGGTCTAGTCGGGGAATAACTGTTCGGTCGCGGCAATACCACCGCTCGGTAAATAACATCTAAACCGCGTCCGTAACAATATAATATCAAATTAAGCTTGATTTTCATTAGATATTCTTGACTTGATTAAGCTCATTAAATATTCACAAGATTGGTACTGTTATGCAAAGTGAACTATGAAATACATTATGAAAGTTAAAATAGAATTTTTTATTTCAAAAAATGCAATAATGTGAGTGATAAAGAAAAGGTAAAAAAAATCCATACATTTAGTTGGCATGCTATTATTTAATCTGTACGATAAGAGAGCCGTTTGTCTGTCTGTGTGCGTCACCATTTTTCTCAGGAATGGCTGAATGGATCTTCGTCAAACTTTCAGAAGTTCATCATTGAGTACTGGGGGAGCGTTTTAGGCAATTTTTTTTTTTTTAATTGAGAAAAATAGTTTGTTTTATTTTGGATTTTTTTTTAGAAATCGCTTTATGGTGCCTGAGCTTTTGTAGTGATATGTAAGTCAATATTAAATTATCCCCGATTAGTGTTGTGTGTAATATATTAAATATAAATTGTCCTTATTGGGTGTAGGTAGGGGAGTTTTAGGCACGGCCAAAAAATAGGAAAAAAAATGAAATATCAACAAGATTAGAACATCACTGGGCAATGCCGGGTACTCCTGCTAGTTGTGTATAAATAAAATGTAAAAACGTATGATATATGCTGAATCCAAGGCTTGGGTGGCAGGATAGCTATTGTGGCAATGACTTGCCTGATTCTTGGTTTGATTCTGTTCAGAATTACCTCTGACATAAAGTTACTGTTTCGTGCAATACATGCAATTAATATCATCAGACAGAGAAAGAGGCCATATGGGTCATAATGTCGATGTCGTGTGTGTATATATCTATACTAGCAAAGGTACCCGTCAATGACGAGGGTTCATAGATGTCTCACCTGAAATGAGCAATTTCCTTTGGAGTGTATATTGGTAGAAACGGGAAGTGAGTGTAAATATTCAGTAAACAAATGTTCAGTAAACAAACAGGGTGCAGCTGGTAACTTCGACAACCTCGTTCCATGCTATCAGCAAAGATTTCCAATCCATGCTTGTTGTACCTCCGAAGTACTGCTCAGGAGTGAGGGTGATATTATGAAAGCTCAGTTGGGAAACGGGTTTATGCATGTTTTGGGCCTACAGCCTGATGGAAGATCGCCAAAGTTCTTTCCATACTAACCGACCACCTCCAGGCACCTATCCCTCTCCACATTATTTCTTCAGATTCGACCTTCCCCCTCTCTCGATACTCTCCATAGTTTTGCTTTCAGCAATTTCCCACAGCATTTCATTCTTGTTTCCCATTCGATGATCCATAGATCAGTAGTTTCAGTTTCATTTTTCAACATCAGTTTCGCTTTGAGATATCAGTTTAGATTAATCATCGTAACTTGTGATGCGACATGAATAGTGCACAGAAAAGGTTGTCAAAACCGATTTTAGGAGGAAATTTTTTACAATTATCTAAAGGGTTTAAAGTTTTTTTTAGTGTCATACAGGGGTCTAAAGTGTTTAAAGAATCAAGGCTCTTGAAAGAGCAAAAGGGTCAAAAGTGTCCAAATGGTCTTAAATCGTCCAACGGGTCATAAAAAGTCAATAGGTCTGAAAAGTGTTGAAGAAGGTGTATATGTCGCAAAAGGGTCGAAATGGGTATGAAAGGGTCTAAAAGGTTCTTAGGGGTGTAAAAGGGTGTAAAAAAATGGTCTAGAAAGGGTCTCTTTTAAAGAGTGTAAAAGGTCTCAGGTGTGTAAAGGGTCAAAAGGGATTTAAGGAGTGTAAAGGGTCTTAAAGGGTATAAGGGGTTCAAAAGGTCTAAGGGGTATAGAGGGGTGTAAAGGGTCAAAAAGGTCTAAGGGGTGTAAGTAAAGGGTCTAAAGCGGTCTAAAGTGTGTAAAGGAGTGAAGCTGTAGTAAAGAAATTACCTCGGGTTCGTAACAAAATTAACTCGGAAGTGTAACACGACAATAACGGGCCAAATGACATCCTCATCACCGACGGTATAAAACCCCTATTCAGCTGCATCGAAATTAAAAATCTGACGGTACAAAGTCTCGTTGTGATTAACCTTGGGAGCTCAAAGTACTATTATCCCAAACAAAGAGCAAAACAACAACTCACCTTGTTCTGAGGATGAGGTACCGGTAATCATTGGAGGTTCACCCGTTGTCAAGTGGCGGTTTGGAGTTGGCGTCACGTGGGTCCTTTTTCGACAAACTATGTTTTCACACTTGAGAGTGTTGTTAGATTACCTTTAAAATGATGTATAGGTTGTGTTTGTACTATTTTCGGATTTTGAATAATTAGCGCATTTGAGAGGTCACGTGACTCCTTCTTTGCCGAACTTACCGATCATGGTAACGTCTTAATTAAAAGTTGTTTCTCTTATATGACAACATATTTGATGATCGGATCGCACCATCAAACTAATGATATCGATATCCATGTTGACTGTTGAAATCCTATAAAATTGGGCTTTTTATCAAGATTTGTATGTGTGGATCAACCCTCAGAGATCATGGCGGCAGGTGGCGGATCGGATGGTTTTAATTTATGAAATGTGCGAAAATAACTGTTTTAAAACCCCTATTTAGGTGCAGGGTGGTAAAAGATGTTATCCTATAAAGTTTCATGCCAATCAACCTTGGGAGCTCAAAGGAGTAGGTTTACAAAGAAACAAATAAACAAACGGACATTACGCTTTTATATATATCTATCTTCTATCTTCTATATATATAAAAGAAAGTTTTTGTTTGTTTGTTTGTTTGTCTGAAAGCGCTAATCTCCTGAACGGTGAAAGACGGGAGGAAACCTCTGAAACAAAAATGCCGGGACAGGCCCCGGGAAGGTTATAGGCTCGGTGGTGAGGCCGGTCGAGGCCCACCTCGGCCGGGCTGGGCCCATTTCGCAATTAAAAGCTGAGCTGAATTATTATCGTCGTCAATCTTCTACGGCCACGAGTAAAAGCTGAATTATAGTAGTAAATTCATTCAAAAAGAACTAATAATGTCGGAGCGGGCCCCGGGAAGGTTATAGGCGAGGTGGCGAGGCCGGTCAAGGCCGCTTCGGGAAAGGGAGGAAGGAGGGGGAATGGTGGAGGGAAAGGGAGGAAGGGAAGGAAGGAAGGGAAGTGAAGGGTTGTATGGGAGTGGGGGTTGGGGTGGAGGGGAAGGGATGGAGTGTGAGGGTTGGTGGGGAGGGAAAAGGAGGGAGGGTACTTTAACCTCAGCGTAGCCCATGTAAAAAAGGAAATTGTAATACTCTTGCTATCACCACCAGGTGGCGCTACATGCACTGTACATATTCACATCGAGAAGTTACACCCCCTCTTTCCTCCACCCCCCCCCACCCCCCCCCCCCCCCCCCACCCCACGCCTTTCGCTCCCCACACCTCTGCGTAAAGATGCGGCCACATAGCCTATGTTACCTCCCACACAAAGTTGTATTTGTACCCAAAGTTTGGAGTTTCTAACTTAAAATATGTGGACTTGCATAGAACACATACAAACAGAGAGAGACTTTGACTTTTGTAAACCTTAATTTCAACAAAGATCGAAAAAAACAGTTAGACATAGCCAACGAACAACAACCATAAAAGGAAGGTCAAAAATGAAAACATAAAATAGTACAAGTGCACCTTTAAAATGAAGGTGAGATCATTATAGACTACTTTACACTAAGTTCTTGTAACACCATTTTTGCTTAAAACGTCTAAATTATTTAAGTTTTGGTGAAAATAAAACTCTGCACGTAGCCTGGCCATGGTAAGGGCCTTAAAACTGTTAAAACATAGTAGTCAGCATCAGGGTTGTAAGAAGTTTAGCTTTCCTTGTTTTATAAATTGCTGGCTTCCCTTCAGCTATTAAAAAATTGGTGAGTACAGATTTGACAGCATTTTTGGAATTTAACGGCAAACCAAAAATAAACGTACATAAAGAAAAATAAACATTTATATGGCAGCACAATTGTCACAGCAAAGTAAAAAGTGGGGTCACCCTTGCACAGTTAACACAAGCGTGGTGTAAAGCTTCAGAGGCCATACAAAAGGGGCATGAAACAGAATTTAAAACACTAAAACGGTGTAATAAAACATTGGTAGGTAAAATAATATGTACAATTCTCCAAAAGATATCACCAGTCCGTTTTACAATCGGCGGAGCATACATGGTGACCCATTGTGGGCAAGGGGAAAACCCTGGAGGTAGCATCCTTATCCATCTGGATCCAAACCTATCCTTGCATAGGTAAAGATGCCGAATGGCAACACAAAGGTGGTACAGGCACTTTTTTGCAGCACTAGAAAGTGGAGAGGAAGACAGGCACACAGATTCTGTTAATGCAGCTGATGATATTTGCACCTGATGAAGGGAGAGAACATGCATTGCAGAATGCAGGGTCATTGTTGTTGGCATCAAAATGGAGTCCCAGTCCTCTAAAGGTATCAACACTTCTTGGATAAGCTGGGAAACAGCTCTTACAGAGCGCATTCCAACAGCAGTTGCAATATGTCCTGCTGAGTGCCAAGTTTCATTCCGGTTATTCCTCAGGTCTCGTACAACATGTACACCAGAACTTGTGAAACATTGCACATAAGCACGTGATCGAGGTATGTTGGGGAAGAAGTGCATTGTAAAAGATAGGCTCATCGCGGAAGTTGTTGGTGTTGTAATGAGCCATATCTCAGTGCACCACAAGAGGCTGCCAGGCTAGCAGCAGGTCTTGGTACAACAGAGGAAATGGGGAGATGTCAACATATTGCAGGTCCATGAGAAAAGGTTCCGTGTTGAAATCAAGTATGCCAGCCATTTTCAACAGGTAGTTGGCAGTGAGTCGCCACGGCAGCGAAGTGAATAAAAGAAAACGGTGAACAGTGGCGACTCGAAAAGCCATGAGTCGGCTGACAATGTCAATGAGGCCATGGCCACCTTCTGCCAATGGAAGGTAAAGGACTTCAGGCTTGACCCAATGCTTGCCGCCCCAGAAGAAATCCAGCAGGTGTTTCTAGATTGTCAGCAACAGTGCTTCAGGAGGGTGCAAAGCAATCATTTTGTGCCACAAGGAAGCCACTACATTATTCATTACTAATGCACGTCCTCTGTACAAAAATGTAGATAATATTCCTCTCCACTTCTCTAGTCAATTATCAATTTTATTAACTGTATTAACCCAGTTCTTTGCCATGAAAGTTGGAGTGCCAATGTATACACCTAGATAATGGATGCCTTCCTTCTCCCACTGCAAACCTCTGGGAAGAGAAGGCAAACCAACAGCGGGGCTTTGGTGAATCCATAAAACTTTACATTTGTTGCAATTTATTGCAGTTGTACATGCCGAAGAAAATTTTTCCAAATTATATAGTAGCATGGTGGCATCATCACTGCTACGCACCACAACACACACATCAGCATATGCTGAGGTGACAATTGGCCTTTTGGTTTGCATCACAGGAAAACCTGGTAAACTAGCACGAAGGCGAATTGGTAGAGGTTCAATGCAGAGAGAGTATAGAATGCCCGATAAAGGACATCCTTGGCGGACTCCTCTTTCAACCGTTAGTGGTGCACATAAGCTGTTATTGACTTTAATGATGCTAAAAACATGATTGTACAGCAATGAGACATGAGAAATAAAGGCTGCCCCAAAACCAAACTGTTTTAAGGTATTGAAAAGAATCATGGCTAATAGTATCAAATGCTTTCTCTTAGTCAAGTAAAAACAGGCCAGCATTCTGTTTTTGTGCAGCACAGACATGTATTAAAACAAGCCCAAAATTAAGTCCCACAGACAAGTCCCAAATGAAAAAATACATTATCATGAATAGACTGATTTAAAATACAAAAAGATTGATCAAAGTGTATTTAAAAACTAAGAGGGGCTTAATGCGGTTTACAAGGACTTTGGAAAGGATTTTGTAATCCGCACAAAGCATAGAGATAGGCCGCCAATTTTGTAAAGACTGTAAGTCTCCTTTCTTCGAGATAAGGCACACAATTGCATGGCGACAACTTAGAGGTAACACACCCTCTTGTAAACTACACTTAAAAACATCTAAAAGTGTCGGACCGAGCAAGTCCCAGAATGTTTTGGAAAATTCCACAGGTAAACCATCAAAGCCAGGTGCTTTATGATCATTAAGATTATTAAGAGCTATTAAAAGTTCATCTACTGTAAAATCTTGTTCTAGAGAGCGCTGCTGTGATTCTTCTAATTGTGGTCGATTTTGGGTAAAATCAAACATGTCTTGTTCATTCTTTTCTTTGCAGTAAAAACATTCTTAAAAAAAAGTCTCTGATAAAACACTTCAACTGAGCATTCTCCTCAATAATTTGTCCATCACCTGAACGTAAGCTTAGCAACAAACGATTAGACTTTGCGGCTTTTTCAAAGCTATAAAAGTCTTTACAACAAGTTTCTGAGGTAGATAGACTTTTTACTCGGAGTCGTGTTAGCACATCTTTAGTTATCTTTAGAGCATCATCTTTAGTTAAAACATCCAGTAGGGCTTGTTTCTCGTGAAGCCGCTGGCATCGTACCTCATCAATGTTAGTCGCGTTTTCTTGCAAGTCAAGAATTTCTTTCTTTAAAATGCATATGCTGGCTTGCTTTACATTCGTGAAATTGTTCCTATATTTCTGGCAGAAGACTCGGATTTGTGTTTTTACGTAATCCCATCATTGGCAAAGATTGCTGTGAAATCATTCCGTGATTCTAGAATCCGAAGCCAGAAATTCTTAAAAGATAATTTAAAAAAGGAATCATTTAAAAGAGGAATATTAAAAGACCAATGCGAAGTATGCCTCTGAGGGCTAGGGAAAGAAAGACGCATTTTAATTTAAAAATGGCCAGAAAACCCGGAAGGAGTAATATCAGTAATACTAACAAGGTTTAAAAAGGAGAGGCTGATATAAAATGTATCAAGCCTTGCAAGCGACAAGTTGTTTAACAGGCAACGACACCAAGTAAATTGTTGAGTGTTCCCATGCAGTATTCGCCAAACATCACCAAGATCATTTTGAGAAAGAAGTGCAGATAGAGGCCTAGCACTATCTGGATGGGGTTCAGGGCTGTTCCAATCTTTGGCTGGTTCTAATGTACAATTAAAATCACCACCTAAGCACAAAAGGGTATCAGGGGCAAGATGATTAAGGAAGGTAAAGGATTCAGTGAAGAAAGCCGTCCTGGCTGTGCTGTCACTTGGGGCATAAACATTGACGATTAACATCCGCTGATGGCTGTATAAAAATTCAATGGAAGCTAGATATCCAGGTACAATTTTTTTTAAAACAAGAAAGGAGACGGGAAGGTGTGCAGAGATAAAGAAAGCAATACCGGCACTCACCGAAGCCGTGTTACTAAAACACTAGGTGCCTTTCAGCTTCAGCCTCCAATCTGCCATCAACTCACAGTCGAACGAGTTTCTTGTAAGAGAAGAATGTCTACCTTCTCATTTTCTATCAGCTGCATCGTTTGAACTTTGCGTAGGGGATTCACCCGCCATTTATGTTCAAACTTGTTATCTATCTATAATTCCAGTAATCTCTGTGTGTATGTGTGTGTGTCTGTGTGTGTGTGTGTGTGTGTGTTTGTCTGTGACCGCTGTTTCTCGACAACCACGGGTCCGATATACTTGAAACTTGCCAGGTATATTGCTGGGGACCCGAGGATGTGCCTTTTCAAGGTTTGAAATTAATCGGACAAGTGGTTCCCAAGGTATGGTCACCGTACTCGCAAGCCGTTCGCTTTGGCTTTGCGAATGGACCAAACCATTTCATGTAAATAGAGGGGGGGGGGGGGTTCTACCGTACTCGCAAGCCGTTCGCTTTGGCTTTGCGAATGGACCAAACCATTTCATGTAAATAGAGGGGGGGGGTTCTGTGGTCGTTACTGCCACGTGGTTTCAAAGTTTTTTTTTGTTGTTGTTGTTTGCACGCATGTTTTTTTGCACTCACGTATGGGCACGCCCTAGTAATCATAATGAGAAGAGTGGCCCACAAAAGATGATTATGCATTCAAATGCTTCCTTATTTTAACAATGTATCTTTTCAGTCTCTTGCAAGAAGTGCTAGAAATGGCAACAGCTTCTGGGTTCTTAACAATGATTTGTGCTTTTTGAACAAAAGCGCAAACTGGGGAAAAAGTCATTCAGGTTTACTCGTTTCTTATGAGTGTTTTTTTTGCAAGAAATCTAAAATATCAGAGGTTGAAATTGTACCGTCGAGACTACTGTCTGGGAGGGAGCTCCTCACCAAGCGCACTTGATGCCAGAGAGGAGCAACCGTAGTCTTTTCCTCATGAATCGTAGTCCTCATTTTCCTCAGGGCTTTCACCCATTTGCTCAATATCCATGGTTGTTTCCGAGGGGGAAACCAACGATGCAGTAGGGGCAACAAACTTAGCGGTTACATGTTTTGGTGGGTCAATAGTTGTAACAATGGCGATGTTATCTTTAGCAGAGGTACTGCAAGGTTCAGGTAACTCAGAAAGTGTAGGGGCGGTAGACTCAGACTGGGGTGCACTGGGAGTGGTAGTTGGAGGTTGCAGAGCAGGGAGGGGATGGGAATCCGAGGAGAAGGAGGAGGTCGAGGAGAAGAGGAAGAGGGAAGAGCAAGGAGAGGTAGTTAGGCAGCTTAGCAATTTTTGGGGGAACGACTTTACAAAAGTACCATTTTTATTTTAGTGGTTCATTGGACAATGTGCAATAGAATTAGGACCGGAGGCAAGACATATACAGTGTTTGACTTTTGCACAAATACGACTCGCACAGCATAATATCGAGCAATACATTTATGCAAATAAATCATCAGCTATTGGAGTTAGACTAAAATCGTAAATACATAAATTGCTGGACAAATTACCTTGAACAACATGTTGTCTGTTCTAAAGCTATATTGTCATTACATCCTTGTAGTTGCGTACATGTTAGATATATGAGAGGTGCGCGAGTCACAAGTATAACACATTTGTATAAACACTCGGTATTATATTACGAATTATTATTACATGGAAGCGTAAGATTTATTATGCAGGCATGCATAAGTTTTACAAATAACACTGCATGTAATGAAATAAAAGTTAGCCTCCTTGTTGAAAATATATACATAATTGGTTTTTGTCCTTGGTTTTTGTCCAATAAAAAGGTGAAGAACACTGCATATTTCTTGCCTCCGGTCCTAAATCTATTGTATATCGTCTAATGGACCACCAAAATAAAAATGGCGCTTTTGTCAAGCCGTTCCCCATTTTCGATAAATATGCTGCTAAGCTGCCTGACTAAGGGGGATGAGGAGTGATGGCAATAGGAGGGAGAGGAGAAGAGGAAGAGGGAAGAGGGAAGAGCAAGGAGAGGGGGGTGAGGAGTGATGGCAATAGGAGGGAGAGGAGGAGCAAGAGGAGGTGCGAGAGGAGGGGTAGGAGGCAACGAATGGGAAATGGGGAGGAGGAGAGGAGGAAGAAAGAGGGGAAAGAGAAGGTGCATCATTAACGTCACTACATGATACTTTTGAGGTGACCAGTGACTCAGAGGAGGGACAATCTGATGACCCAGAAGTACATGGGGCCTGTGTTGTGGGGCGAGTACCTGCGACCACCTGATCCAGGTTCATCGGTGCTTTGAGAAGGTGAAAGAGGTCTTTTGGTACTTTTTTTTATAACAGCAGGAGCAGGTACTTCGCTTGAAGCTGATGACTGCGTTGGTAGCGGGAGTTGTTGGGACCTTCGTTAACACCTTGATTCGGCATGTCTCTGGGGCACGACCATTTTACGTGGCCGAATTCACCACAACCAAAACACACAAGGGTTTCTGTATCGGCATATTACCCCATGTAAGTTTGGCCAGCGATTTTGAAGGGAAGTATCGCCTGAAACGCAGAAACACCCGCAGGTAGAATCAGGTGTAGAATTCGACGAAACGACATAATGTGCTTGAGATTGTCGTTTTGACTACGAAATGGAATCATTGTTATTGGAGACACAACCGTTCTGTATTTTTTCAATTAGGATGCGATTTATTCACCTTCAACAAAAGGGGGGTAAATTTGAAATGACTTTTTTTTGCAGGAGTGTCCAGGGGGGAAACCAAGTTTCAGTGATGTATGCACCATGAATAATAAAGCAGCGTCTTGTTTAATACACATACATGTATGAACCAGTTGGACCTTTGAGAATCCCATTTGCTCCCAAGCCGTTTAACTCCTTACCTGCCAGAAAATGGCCTTGCTCTCCGCTTACCTTCATTCATTTATTTTTCTTAAAACCCACTCTCTTGAAGTCAGTGTTGTTCATATTTTGTAATACTGTACTCCATTATTGTGATAGCAGGATTAGTATCTGTCAGAAGTCACTCTGCAGTTAGTGATTATTTTTTTGGGATACAGAGTCGAGGCTTGTGTAAGAGCTGACACATTAAACACGAAAACATGTACGCACACATGAAACATACAATAAATGGAGCGGAGACAAGAGGGGGAGAGACAGAGGGAAGCACACAAGCACAACAACAGTAGAGAACAGGGACGTCGGTAAATCTGTGGAAGGGAGAGGGCTGGGGGTTGGGGGGAGGGGTACACGGTATAAAACAAATGAACACGACTAGCAATTTCAGGAATGAAGTCTGAGATTGAAAGAGGTGGATTTGGGGTGTATTAATGGGCGAAGAAAAGATCAAGGTTTTGGATGGGGGAAGATAAGAGATGGTGGTGAACAGCTGTTTTAAAGACCTGGAGGGAGGAGTGGGATTGAAGAGAGTGAGGGAGTTTGTTCCAGAGGCGGGAGAAAAGAGGAATGAAGGAGTGAAGGTGAGCAGAGTCTTGATTTTGGCAGTTTCACCACAAGAGGAATATTTGATGGACAGAGCACAGACAGAGCTGGGGGGGGGGGGGCAAGGCCGGGGAGGAGTCGTATAAGACAGAGAGACCACCTACCTGCCTCCGGTGAGCGAGTGAAAGCCCTCAGAATCAGCTTCATCACGGGAGATTCCAATGATTCTCAAAGCTTTGGATTCAACAGCGTGAAGCCGAGCTAGGTGTGAGGAAGGAACACCAGCCCAGAGGGGGGAACAGTATTTCTGTGCTTGGTGATATTGCTTGGGGATATTGTCATTATAATCAAAGTTTATTTATTTTTGTTTTTCTTCTCATAATTCTACATTCCCATTCACAATCGGATGTGCCGCACGAGTGATAGAAAGAGATATCGAGACATACGGAGACGGAGATAAAGAGGAGAGAATGCGGAGAGAGTAAGGCGACAGAGTCGCAAAACCCAAATGTATTTTATCAATCTTCAGGATATCCAACTGGCGGACAGGTGTAGTCCAAACTTGCGTGAAATTACGAGAAAAAGCACAAGTTGTACACGACCACACCTGCACCAGGCACTGTCTACAGCAAAGCAAATGTCGTCTGGCTCTTCATCTCCTTTCTTCCTCCAACTTTGGTTTAGCATTTATATATCCAACCAACAACGTTCGCAAATGCCCCCTCACCTCAAGGAACTGCTCATAATTACCAGATGCCTCTGGAAATAGCTCATTACTGCAAGACGGTTCAATATCTGGAGGAAATAGCCAAAAATTTCACTAACCTCTCTGCACGGCTTAAAGTCTAATAGCAATAACAATACTCAATTTCACTCCACTGAACTTTTACAATTAGCATCTTGCCTCAACAAACATTGCAGCTTCACAATTCACGAACAAATCATTTCATATTAAAATCTAATTATACAAGCATTAATATCAGACTGAACACAACGCGCTGCAAGAAAGTCACTCGTAAAGGATACATGTGCCTAAATATCTTACTATAATTCACCAAATGTCTGTCTGTCTGTCTGTCTGTTCCCAGGTATCGTAAAAACAGCTGAACCGATCGCAACGAAATTTTGTGTGGGTAATCTTAGGACCCCCTGGAGTAAAATAGGCTATATTGTTTTTCCAATTTTTTCCCAATTTTTCCAATTTTCCAGTTTACCCAAACACGATGGAATAATATTTACCGATATGAACAGTGATGTGGCTTTTATTGAAATTCTACAAATACTGTTTAGATTTTGATGATTTGCGTGTGATATGATTTAACGGATGTTTATATAAATCGTTTAAAATATAAAGAAAGCCTTCAATTTCTGATATTTTGCCTTTTCATTTGGTCCTCCCAATTGAAGCCCCACCCGGCCGGTACCATTGCTAATCGTTATAATCCGCTCTCTAACCCAGTGCTCCACAACTGCTGTGCCCTGACAAAGACCCTAATGTGCCGCAATGTACTTTTGTAATTAGAGGACTATAGGAGGAAATTGCCGCAGGGTTTGTATTGAATGTGTGAAACCACAAACCCAAGTGTTCAAATCACAGACTGTTTCCTCCTTTGTGAAAACCCTTTTTGGCTGCAGACGTGAAAATCGCCAACTTCATCAAATCAAGGCCTCTTCAAGTCTCGCCTTCTCTCCGTACTTTGTGAGGAGATTGAGGAACACCACCACTCCGTAACTTCTCCGCAGAGGTTCGCTGGCTTTCATGATGCAAGGTCCTGCCATGGATTGTTGAGGTGAGGGATGAGCTACAAGACAAGACGATTACAAGCTGGGACAACTGGCATACGCGGCTGACATCTTTGACCATACTAACAAATTGAATCGAAGATTGCCAGGTCGTGGTGAGAATGTGATTACATGTATGGACGAGCTAAACGAGTTCAAATCAAAACTTCATCTGCGGAGAGAGGAAATACGACGTGACTCACTGGACATGTTCAATCGGACCAGCAACACATCCCGAAAAAAAATTGCTGAATGTGGCAGCAGAAAATCTGGGCATGCTTCAGGACAAATTCCGGCATTACTTCGAGTTGACTCATGGATTCGCGATCCTTTGGCTTCATCTTCAGAGGCATCAGTCAAGGAGCTTCTCTGAAGGCACGAGAAGAATTTATAGATCTCAGGAGCGACCGCACCCTCAAACTCTAACTCAGTGAGGTTACTCTGGACGTACTTTGGCTGCAGTTGAAGAAAACACAACCAACCATCTTTGACCGTGCCAGTGATGTATTGAGACCATCTTCAACAACATACTTTTGCGAAGTGAGCTTCTCAATATTGACACTCATCAAGAACAAGAGGTCATGGCTAAAGAGCCTGGATCAGGAATTTTGTGAAGCTCTTTCCAGAATAGAGCCGGACATTAACCTCCTCTGTTCCTCAAGACAGGCGCAAGTTTCTCATTAGTGCCAAATGGTCCTTCAGGCCTTCAATTTCTCACTTGATTGCTTCTGGAAACAGTTTTAAATAAATTATTTGACTGCCCTGTGAATTTTAATGACACATTTGAGAAAAGTATTTTCAGAAACATTTTAAGTTTATAATCTCATTTTTTGGCTGAATAGTAATGAGGATTTCCTTTCATAATAAAATTCCAAATTAATTTATATCATTTCTTGAAATATTTAAATGATTTTAAATGCACTACGACTACATTACTTATAATTTGCTCATATAGGTGAAAAAAGATGATTTTTCTCTTCTGTCCGTGCCGAGAAGAAAATGTGCCGAGCAGTAAAAAAAAAAAAAAAAAAAAAAAAAGGTTGAGAAGCACTGCTCCACCCGACAGCAGTACTTTGTGACGTCACCTTCATGTTGTGCTCCACTGCGACCCGCAGGGGGCGTCTCGCAACATGAATCAAGCCTCATGCCATGAGCAATGGTTCAAAATGCCAAAAGCAGAGAAAACAGCATATCCGCAGACAGGATTCGCCCTTATTAGAGCTCATCAGTACAGCACAATGTTTAAAATTGTCTGCTTGAAATGAACTTCCTGTCAGACTAATAGATGGAAATACCCCCTGACCATATATATTAAGGAAAAGACCAATCATGCCCCCATTACAGCCATTGTGGCATGATTTGTGACCAACAATCATCATCTGCCACACAAGTGATGCGACTTCATACCATCAGTGGAGAATCGCCAGTAAGGTTTCCGATACAGCTGCTGTGCACCCAACTGGGAGCGATAAATGAAATACTGGGATATGAAGTCGCATAATTTCTGATATATAACCGAAAGGTTTTCAGTGTCACAAGTGTATGGAAGACTCGCTGCGTTGCCCTGATGAAGCCCCAACAAGGGCGAAACCAGGTCGGTAACTGTGAGTTTTGCATACACTTGTGACAGTATCTGAATTTAACATCCACAATGACGCATTGCTAGATGGCCCCTCCGGAACTTTGCAGGCAATGCGACGTGCATGGCGATGATGTCATGACGTTCGCTCATTTGTTGGAGCGCCAAAATTACAGATAGTGATTAGTAACTCCCAACCGCATCCAGGCGACTCCACATAGTGAGTGGATACCAGAGATAATGTTACCGTGCGGCAGGCGGTACTTATCGCTCCCAGTACTGATATATATATATATATATATATACATATACTAGTAGGGTCACCCGTGGAAATCCGACGGGCATGGACATCTTCATTTAGATGTTGCTGTGCACATTCAGTTTTACAAACTGGTTACTGGCAATTTATCAGATCCACAAATGATGTAATCTACACAATGCATTTACTTCTGATAACATGTGAATGCATGTGTGTGCACAAGGGAAATGCAGTTTGAAATGTGTGATTATATCTCATGTAAAATGTGACTTTAAGAGCTCAAATCCACTCCCTACCCACCCCTATCGCTCCCACATCATGCACACTGCACCAAGGAGTGGATCACTCACAGGGGAGTGGGTCACACACGCACACACACACACACACACACACACACACACACACACACACACACACCACGTAAACGAAGCTCCGCCCTTCTCCCCACGTGCAGAGTACCTAGTTGCAACTTTTTATCGTGACTACATCGAAAGAATGAAACATTCCGACGATATAAAGAAAAGGAAAAATCCCTTGGAAAAAAGTCTTTTGGGCAGTGTATAAGAACATTACATTGCACCTTTCTGTCCCACGAAAACCAAAGTTACTCTTTTGGTTACAGCATACAAAATGACATTTTAAAAATTAAAGACATAAACTTCTTTAAAGCGTACGTGCACATAGCTTATAAAATAAGAACGAAAAAATAACTCTCAGCAATCTCCCGTCTGTGTTTATTTATTTATTTTACACATGTGAATTACATCAACAACAACAACAACAACAACAACAACATGCATTCCCTGCAAGAGCACATGTGAATTACATCGATGGAATGAATAGAGTGTTCAAACGGGATTACCTTTAGATGAATGAAATTGGAACGAAGAAATATCTGCCGGAAATTTCGAACGAAGCTCTGTAACGTATTATTCTGACTTGTATTTGCATTGTTGTTGTGGTTTATCGGACGCGCTTATTCGTCAGACACGAGTGAATCATCACCGCGTCAATAAACGCCGCTTCCGGCACGATGGAGTCTGCTTGAGTTCGTTACATGGTGTCAGAAGTTCGTTGATATTCACGCCATAAGCCGCCATTCGTCTCCATAAATATGGCATCTCCGAACTTTGATCATCCCTCGATCGACTGGGAGAGTCTGGATCTCTACCAGGAGTTTTGCCGGTTCAGAAATCACGTCAGTTTTGTCTTGTCAGGGCCGCTCGCAGACATAACGAAGCCTCGTCAAGCAGGATGGCTCGGAACGTGGATCGGCGAACAAGGTCGTCAAATCTACCAAACTCTATCTTGGGAGGAAGGAGAGAAAGACGACCCGCAGGAAGTGCTGAACAAATTCCAGAACTATGTGCAGCCCAGAAAGAACAAAAGAGTTGCCAGACACCGACTGAAACAAAGGCGCCAGCGGAGTGGTGAGTCTTTTGATCATTTCATAAAAGATCTGAGGATAATTCTCATGGATTGCGATTACCAAGACCCAGACGACATAATCGTCGATTGCATCATTGATGGCAGCCATGCATGATAAGAGGGTCCAAGAGAAATTACTCGATAGGGGTGAGGAGCTCTCACTAGCTAAAGCTATAGAAATTGGCCAACAGCTAGAGCTCTCGCAGAAACATATGAGAATAGTCCGAGATGAAGATGCTCTCATCTCAGCCCTCAGATCTGAAAACGAACGAACTCAGCACCAGACTCAACGTTGTAAGAGCAAGCCTGATAGGCATACACAAGCCACCGAGCTGTTCAAAGCTGAGAATCGGTTTCGGAATGACGGTCCCTGCAGCAAATGTGGCCAGTCAGTGCACAGGCAAGCCAAGTGTCCAGCAATTAATTCTAGCTGCTCCTACTGCAAGAAGCCTGGTCACTGGTTTGCGGCGTGTCGGAAGAGACTGCGCGACCTAAAGTCCCTTGATGAGGAGACCAGTCTAGATCATGTAGATCTTCCTCAAGAACTCGTCAAGGAATCTGAAATTTTAAGGATCTCCGCTCTACAACCAAGCATCAATACGGCTACTCATGACAAGTGGGCACAGACCGTCTCGTTGCTGGGTCAGCCGACTCGGTTCCGGATTGACACGGGTGCAAGGTGCAACACACTAACACTCAACGACTACCAGTTAGTCCAGCACCTCGCAGGCGATCTACAATCGTCGCATAAAGTTCTTAAAACATACTCGAACCATACTATCCATCCTGTCGGTACCGTGACACTCCCTCTCTCTCACAAAAACAAGACCGTTAGAGCCAGTTTTGAGGTCATTGACCTCGATCAGGAGAATGTAATGTCAGGCGCTACCTCGGAAGCCCTAGGCCTCATTGTCAAGCTCGATAAGTTGTCTCTTGTTCAGCCTCTAGTCAATGTGTCTCAGGAAGCAGTAATCTCTGAGTTTCCAGAAGTTGCCAAGACAACTGGAACTCTTCCCGGGACTTATCGGATCAAGCTTGTAGAAGGGTCACAGGGAGTAGTTCACGCTCCTCGCAGACAGCCTGCAGCATTGAGAGAGCAAATAGTTGACAAGCTACAAGAGATGGTCACCGAAGGTCACATCGCGAAGGTAGAACGACCGACTGAGTGGGTGAGTTCCATGGTAGTAGCTCTTCGCAACGGCAAAGTCCGCATCTGTATAGACCCCAAAGACTTGAACAAGTGCACAAAACGTGAGCACTACCCAATGAGAACTGTTCAGGAAGTTTTAGCTCAAATCCCTGGAGCCAAAGTATTTTCTGTGCTTGACGCCCGCAGTGGGTTCATGCAAATTCGCCTTGACGAGCCTTCTTCATTCTTGACCACGTTCAATACACCTGTAGGGAGATACCGCTGGCTGCGTCTCCCTTATGGATTGAGGTGCTCGCCGGAGATATTCCAGCGAATCATGGACCAGATGCTAGAAGGGATAGAATGGGCAACAGCGGTAATGGATGACATTTTAGTTGCTGGTCGTGACATCACCCACCACGACTGTGTACTGAAGCGAGTTATGCAACGAGCTACAAGTTATAACCTGCAACTAAACTTCCGAAAATGCCTCATCCGGCAAACCTCAGTCCCTTATGTAGGCCACCTGCTTACTGCAGAAGGAGTGCTACCAGATCCATTCAAGACGAAGGCAGTTGAGAAAATGCCACGTCCAACAGACAAACAAGGCGTCAAGCGTTTCCTTGGATTCGTTCAGTATTTAGGGAAGTTTATTCCCAACCTAAGTGACACAAGCAAGCCTCTCCGTGATCTCTGCAAGGCGGACGTGGAGTTCTCCTGGCAGTCAGCTCAGGAGCTGTCCTTCAAGAAGCTGAAGCAAGCATGTATTTCGGCCCCGGTCCTTCAGTACTACGATGTAAGTCAGCCAGTTGAAATACAAGCCGATGCCAGCCAAAACGCTGTAGGAGCCTGTTTGCTCCAGAATGGCAACCCTATAGCGTTCACATCACGCAGTATGACCGATACTGAGTGTCGCTACGCTATGATTGAGAAGGAAATGCTCTCAATCGTCCATGCAACAGAAGCATTTCACTACTATATCTTTGGAAAATCAGTAGTGGTATATAATGACCATAAACCCCTTGAGGAAATCTTCAAGAAGCCTCTCCTATCTTCTCCCATGCGTTTACAGCGTATGTTGCTCAAGCTTCAACGGTATGACTTGGAGGTTAACTACTGCCGTGGTTCTGAGATGGTGCTCCCCGACACATTGTCCCGTGCACCTCTACCGGACACCGACTCAGAAGCTGGGAAAGACCTTGAGCCTGTGAACATGTTCCAGTTCCTTGCGATCACGAGTGGGAAATACCTCGAAATCCAGGAAGCTACTCTGAGTCAAATGAGCCTTCTCTGCGGTGTCATTGCAAGTGGATGGCCTGACTCCCGAAAGGAAGTCCCAGCACAGGTCCGTCCGTACTTTGACTCCAGAACGCAATTGGCAGTCTCAGACAGTGTTGTCTACAAAGGCATGCGCCTTGTCATCCCGCCAAGCCTCAGACCCAGAATGCTGAGCTTGATTCATGAATCGCACCTCGGAGTGAACAAGTGTAAGCAGCGTGCTCGTGAGGTCATGTATTGGCCCTCAATGAACTCTGACATCGAAGAAACTGTACGGAATTGTTGCAAGTGTGCAGAGTATCAAAGCGCTCAGCAACGGGAGCCTCTCTTGCCGACTTACACACCTGATCTTCCATTCATCGAAGTTGGAAGCGACGTTTTTGACTTCGAATCAAAGCAGTATTTGCTCACGGTCGATTATTACTCCAAGTTTGTGGAGGTGGATTGCCTCAAGGACATTACAGCTCGCTCTGTAATCGAAGCTCTCAAGCAGCAGTTTTGTCGACATGGTATTCCAGAGAAGCTGCGAAGCGATTCCGGAGTCAGTACACGTCAGAGGAATTTTCTCAGTTTTGCAAAGTATATGGCATAACTCACGACATTGTGTCCCCCAAGCACCAACGTGCCAATGGAGAGGCAGAAAGAGCGATCCAGACAGTGAAAAGGCTCTGGAAGAAGTCAGCAGATAAGTACTTAGCCCTGCTAGACTACCGCACCACTCCACTTGAAGGAATAAACTTGTCCCCGGCTCAGCTCCTAATGGGAAGACGCCCCAGAAACACACTGCCTTGCAACCGCACTCTTCTCATGCCTGCGCGGTATGACCATCACCTTGTGAGATCACGCCTTGACACACAGAAGGAGAAACAAAAATACTATCATGACAAGCCATCTATGTCAGATTTGCCACCGCTCCAGCCGGGCGACAGTGTTAGGATGTTGCCAAACCCGGAGGCCAGGCATTGGATTCCGGCTGTAGTTGAGGCGCGCCACAACAGCCCCCGGTCATATTTGCTGAGGACCCCAAACAATGTGTACCGGCGTAACAGGCTCCATCTCCGCAGAGTGCCTCATTCAGCCCATGTTGGCCCGGTGGGAAGTCAGCCACTCTCTCGCTTTTACTCTTCCCAGGACATGAGGGACTTCCCTGATCCCACCACTCAACAGGACACCCCAGTGGGGAACTGCTGCAAGTCCCCAAGTCCAAGTGAGCAAGCATCTGAATCCCAAAGTCTCCCAACAGTGTCATCGCCTCGAGCCACTGCATCTCCCAGAAATACCAAGTTCATCACAAGGAGCGGCAGAGCGGTTAACCCTCCCAGACGTCTGGATCTTTAAATTTAAATCAATTGATTCACGTGATCTGAATGTGATGCTGTTTGTTAATTAATTCATTGTAAGTTTTACTTTATAGAGTTTACTTAATAGAGTTAATTTTACTTTAGAGTTATTTGCTTTGCTGGTTTCCTTTAAAGTGGCTTCCTTGAAAGAAAGGAGGATGTAACGTATTATTCTGACTTGTATTTGCATTGTTGTTGTGGTTTATCGGACGCGCTTATTCGTCAGACACGAGTGAATCATCACCGCGTCAATAAACGTGCTTTCCGCTTCCGGCACGATGGAGTCTGCTTGAGTTCGTTACAGCTCTGCCGCTCTCCCCACATTGTTGACTTTTTTGTGACGACTGTCATCAAACGGAAAAGTAATATATCTTAACGGAAAAGAAAAAGCGAATGTTTAATATATCTCGGCATTTTCCCGTCTGAGTTATTTGGGCGGTATATGATACATTGTGCCGTGATTTTTTTTATATATCTTGGCATTTTCCCGTATGTGCGTGAATTTTCTCAATTATTGCAGATGAAAGTGCGTGAATATGCATATGTGCGTGAATCTCAAAAATGAAAGCAGATGGTGAGTTAGAGTGGAGATAAAGGCGTGAGAGAGTGTCAATGACCTTCTATGTTACAGGCCTTTGAAAATGCATTTCGTTCAATAAACGGAAACTTTCATCGAATTTTCTTCCCGTTTTTTTTCAACCGAGTCTAAAACCATGTTAACGACTATAAAAAATGAAATGAGATATCAAATTATAGTTGAAATAAAACTTTAAATTATACAATGGACTATGGTTTATTTTATGGAATTATACAATTATACAAATGGTTTATTTAAATTATACAATGGACTACAAAATGTAAATGTTTCATGATATTTGTTATATTATATCACATTTATCTAACATTATTGTTGAAATGAAGATCAAATAGCTGTATGATGCCATATGTTGAAAAAGTCAAAACTTTACATGGGGTGTACTTACTTTTTCACGTGATTGTGTGTGTGTATATATATATATATATATAGATGGAAATACCCCCTGTAAAGCTGTAAACACACACACACACACACACACATATATATATATATATATATATATATATATATATATATATATATATATATATACATGCACATTATACACATATACACATATATACATCCACACAAACACACACACACACACACACACACACACACACACATGTACACATGTCCCACATGTATATATCCCACATCCCACATGTATATACATGTTTAAAGTGTACGTGCCCTTCCCCCCTCCCCCGTATATATATATATATATATTGTTGCGGATTTGAGAATCCTGTAATTGTTGTAAATATGCCCCTCTAGTGATTCTTGTAAATACCTCCGTTTTGTGTGTAAAGATCAAATGTCGTCCCCTTAGTTAATCCATCGCATGCACGTAGAAAATCATATACCCTTCTAAATAGTTATTTCCTTATTATGTGTATTAGCTTAAGGCTCTGTTTCCCACTAGTTGACTCTGCATTGCACCAAATGACATAAGATAGTTCCCTTTTCAAGTTTCCCCCAATCCTCTCAGTGCATTGGGAGGTTTTCTTCACCCCAAACTCCATTACGCACGCGGTCAAGCCAACGAACAAGGGCGTTGCCCGCCCATCGTCATCAGAAGGTGGAGCCAGCGAGCCCCCACCAGCCAACCAGGGCTGAGGAGATACCAACACAGGCGTGGCGCGCATTGATCTTGAAGTGCGTTATAAAAGCGCCCGTGCAAGCCTTTTTGAGAGAGATGCGTAAGAGTCCAGTTGAGGAGAAGCTGAGGGAGGGTTTTGAGGGAGGTGCGCTGGACCAGAGGCAGATTCTGCGGAGTAGAAAAGGAGCGTCGGAGGCGGAGGACGCGTGAGACAGCTGCCGGTGTGAAACCGAATACGTGGAGCTGCCGGTTCCTGGCTGCCAGCCCGAAGCGGAGCTGTGTGCCGGGTTTCGCCTCGAACCCACAAGCGTGGACCAAAGCGCAAGCTTGAAGCCGAACCTCGACGCCACCATCTACCTGGACCCTCCTCTGCCGACCCGTATCATCCCTGCCATTCCATCCTTTTGTGTACGTGAGTTTGTTTTGTGTGTCTTGTCCCTGGGAATAAGTTAAGCTTGTATAAGCTAGAAATTGCTCTGTGTCCTTCTGCTCCTTCCATTTTCTGTATATTACTTTGATTGCTTCTCTTCTAGATTTTGGTTTGTGTAAATAATTAATAAATCCCTGTGTTCTTTCTTTACCCATTTTGTTTCTTCACATCCGATCGTCTTTGTCTTTTCCATCATTGAATACCTGTGGCACGATTTGGCCAAAGTTTAGAATCGGGTCTAGTTTTTGTTAATGGTTCGAGCCGCGGCTGCTAATCCGCTCGGCAAATAACATCTTGTCCGCGGTCTCGAACGAGGATGCTCACCTGCCTCTCTGGAGGGAGCTGGGCAGCTTCAGGACTCACGTCGGTCAGTCACAGACAAGGGGATTAATCCCCCCTTGGTAAGGGGAAAAGGGGCCGACGGTGAGATCCGTAACAATATATATATATATATATATATATATATATATATATATATATATATATATTGTTGCGGATATGGGATTTGGCCTCCATCCATATCCGCTTGTAAATATTCCCCTATTTCCCCAATACTCCCCAACTATCCCCAATCCCCCATTCCCTAGTCCCATTGTCTGTAAACAACACTCTGTAGCCCCGACCTTCCCCTTTTTCCCCCATTAAATGTCGTGCCCAGGTCCACCGCATCTCACGTAGACAACTTTCAGACATCTTGCTAGTTATTCTTAGTCTATGTCAGTTAAGGACTCGTTTCCATTAATTCTGACTCTTCGTTGCACCAGAATGTGATTGTATGGCACCAGTAGTAAGTTTAGGACCTCCCAATACCTCCCCGCATCTCTTCCTCATGAAACAACAACACCAACAACAACAACAGCGGCGCGGGGAGTGCGCGTCCTCACTCCGGCTTGGTTAGCCGCCATTGACCATGTGCTCCGACGGGGTTACCACGCAGGGGCTCACTGTCAGCTCCTCGTCAAGGGCGGAGCCCGGTAACCCCCCGCACCCAATAAGAAGCGGCGGACCGATTCCATCTGGGGCGGAGCTAACGAGCCGAGGGCGTGTCACTCCCCACGGGACATGCGCAGGAAGACGGAGGTGACGTCAGATGCGCCTGAGCTTGAGGAGAAACAGACGCCACCTCCAGCGCGACGATACCTACCCGCATCTCTAGACCGGACCGGGTCGATTCTGCCCCTGAGCCAAGGTGCACCTTGAGCTATCGACTGCCTGCCCTCCCCTGCCATCAATCCCCGTGTAAGTCAGTCTTGTCCCGTTTGTCTGTGGTCTGTCGGGGCTAAGATAAGACCGTGTCTAAGTGCCCATCTTTCTGTGCTGTACCTCTGTGCCGTGTAATCTAAACGTTCTGCATAACCCATATTATATCCTCCTCCGGAGGTCTTGAGAACTGTACCCCTGGTGTCGTGTCATTTAACCCAGCCGTTGTGTCCTTTCCATCATTGATTTAGCATAGCGCGACTTAGTCAACGTTCGAGTGGAATCGGGTAAACTGTGCGAACACGGCGGCCATTCCGCTCGGCCCTTCATAACATCCTAATAAGTCGTGTCCGTAACAATTGGTTGTCAGGAGTTGGATTCGGACCTGGGACTAAATTTGTTAGGCCCAAATTTTGGAACACCAATTGTACTATTAGAGTAACAATTGGTGTCGGGAAGTGGGATCGGTCCCGGAGCGCGTTTGACGCGCTCGAAATTATAACGGCGAAATTTGATTGTGTTTTACAAAAAAAATAAAAACCCGAATTTTGAAAGTCGCGCTATGGCAGATCAAGACGGCTGGGTTCCGGTAGAGGAGAGTGAGGCAGGGTCGATCCAGGACCAAATTGAGGGACATGAGGAGAGCGAAGCAGTGAGGGTAGCAGGGTCGCAAAATGGCATCCTTGCGCACGAGGTTGCGGGCGCGCAAAATGGCGCCTCGCACATGGCTACGGCGGCCGCACCCGCTGCACAAGTGGGAGGGATGGCCCAAATGCAGGCCCTCATGGAGCAATTTATGGCGCAAATGCAGGCGTCCCTCAAACTGCAGAGTGAGCAATTGGGGGTAATGGGGAACCGGATGGAGGCTCAGAGTGAGCAAATGGGGGCAATGAGGGACGAATTGGGGGGCGACATGGGGGCCAATAGCCAACGGTTAGAACAAAGGATGGGGTCCAATAGCGAGAAATTGAGGGAGGACATGGGGGCCCAGATCGGAGGGTTAGGGAGTAGAATAGAGGGATTAGGAAACAAATTTGAGGGATTAGACAATAGATTAGGGGAAATACAGGAGGGGTTAATGGGGGTAGAAAACAGAATGGCCGCTCAAGAGAATCAAATGGAAGGGATGCAAAAGGGGTTAGAGGGGTTAGAAAACAGTATGGAAGGCAAATTGAGGGACATGAGGGACCAAGCGGAAAGGGAAGTTAACCAAATGGGGCAGCAGATAGAGGGGGTCAGAATGGGGGTAGAAACCAAACTGGATGCTCACAGGGAGGAAATGGAGCAGATGAGGGTGGCATCTGGGCAGGAGATGCAAGTGATGGGAGAAGAGATCAGAAGAGGTGTGAGTGAGGAGGTCGGAGGAGTGCGCGAGGAGGTGAGGCACTGTAAGGAGCGCATGGAGAAGGAGGTGAGAAAGGGGACTGTAAAATTGCAAGGGGGCATAGAGGACCTGACGCAGGAGGTGGAACAGCTGACGGAGGGACAAAAAGGACTAACGGAGCAGGTTCAAAGGAACACTGCGGTATTAGGAGGGTTAAAAGCGACACAAAACGACATAAAAAACGACTTGATAGTGACAAAGAGGCAATGTCAGATGGTACGTGAGGGACTGACAACGAGGTTGGACGAGGTGACAGAGGTAATGGAGACGAAGGACCGGCAGGTGAGGACGCACATGGAAACGGTCAAGGTAGCCTTGGAGGACAAGCTTGAGGAGACATACCGGGAAATAAAAGAGGTGAAGCAGAAATTAGAAGAAGTGGAAGAAGGGGTGAGCGAAATTAAGAAGCGACGGAGAGGGGATAAGAAAGAGATAAAAGAGGAGATAAAAGAATTGGTCCAAAGTCTGTGTTCGGATCGTGATGATGTGCTCATTAACCGGATGAGGGATTCGCAGGTGATGGAGGAGAAGCGAAGAGGAAGAGGACCCGGTGTAAGTGGTGACCAATATGGTCGTGCGTATGATGCGCCAGGTGATTTAATGAGCTTGGGGGTCGAGATGGACCCGGGTGTTCGTGAGAGGCCGTTGGTGAAGTGTGCGACAGGTCTGGTGTGCGAAAAAGGAGGTGTGCGAGAAAGTCCGACTCTGGGGTGTGTGAGGAAAAAGTGCGTGCCAAGGAGTGAGGGAGCTGGCGAGAGTGAGTCGGTCGTAGCGCGTGTGCGAGGGAGCACATGGAAGCGCGTAGTGAGGAGTGTTACGGAGGGTGTAAAGGGAGAATGCACGCCTGTGGTGAGTGTTACAGAGGATGTAACGGGAGAGGGTGTGCGAGAAAGATGTGTGACAGACAGGTGCATGGGGAAAGAGTGCGCTGTCAAAAGTAAGGAAGAATGCACGCCTGTGGTGAGTGTTACAGAGGGTGTGACGGGAGAGTGTGCGCAAGAGTGTGCGCAAGAAAGGTGTGTAACGGACGGGTGCATGAGGAAAGAGTGCGCTGTCGAGAGTAAGGGGGAGTGCGCTGTCAAGAGTGGAGGTGAGAGTAGTAAGAGTGACACGGAGCGTGAGTTGGTTGTGACAGGTGAGAAAGGAAGCACACCTGGAATGGTAGAGCGTGTGTGGGAATGCACGCTGGAATTGGTAGTGAGACACGTGGTTGGGTGTGCGAGTGAGAGCACACCTGTGATTGTCACAGAGGAGGTGACCGAGGAGGGGGCGAGAAGAGGTGTGTTGGTGAGGTGTGCGACCAACGAGTGTGTGCCAAAGTGTTCGGTGGTCAGGTGTGTGACCAAGGCTGGGAGTGGAATGAGTGTACCTGGGTGTGTTAGAGAAGGTACGACGAGGAGCATGGAAACGGCTGGATGTATGAGCACGAAAGGGGTAGCGTATGCTTGTAAGCATCCAGGTGAGGCATCGACGGTAACCGGGTTAGAGGTTAGAACGACTTATAGCCGAATCGGGCCCTCGGTGCGTGTCGGGCTTCGCGTGCCGCGAGAACCAGCGGGGATCCGAGCCACGGCGGGTTCGAAAGTACCGCCGTGCGCGATCCACGCTGGGCCTCGCGTGGAACGGCCGCGTCCGGGCTCCACTAGGCGGAGCGGGCAGCCCGATAGGAAGGGTCGTCATGGCGACCACTTTTTGTTGAGACGTGCCGGCAGGTCGAGATCGGGACATTGGATGGCTCCACGCCAAGGTGGTGCGTGGGGTCTCGGGCCGGGTAAGCCCCCGTCCCGGCCCCGAATGCGGGACGTATCCAGCCGCTGGCACCAAACAACCCGCATTCATTGCTCGGCTTTACGAAGCCGGGCTTTGGACAGGAATTGGCGCACCGAGAGGCATTTGTGAGTAGACTGTGTGATGAGGTTAGTGTTTTGGACCCAAAATTAGAAAAAAACAAAATTTGATGATTGGCAAAGGATTGGCAGTAATGATTGGCAGATGATGGGTAGTGATTGGCAAATTTTTGATTTGTTGAAATTTGATGTGCAAAATTGGTAGTGAGCGATGGGCCCGGTGGGTAAGGGTGGCATCCCTGCCACCCTTCCCATGGTGGGGCAAATGCGCAATAAATTATGGGGTGTATGGCAGTGAAAACTAGCCCGGGTGGGTTAGGTTATATTGTATGTAGGGACCTAGAAGATGACATTAGGTGACGTTAAGGTTAGATAGTGACTGATACCTGTAGTGGGGACGCAGGTAGTTTAGTGTGGATGATAATGACGAGGGAGCGCAATAGTTTAAAGGGACGACTGGGAAGCGCGAGTTTCAGAGGGGAGTAGTTAGATGAGATGATGCTGTGTGAGAACTGGACAGGTGTGTGGAGCGGTGTATGAGTAGTGAGTGTTGTGGATCAGCGCGAATGCGCTTGGGGAGAGAAGGGTGCAGGTGGCACCAGGTGTGAGAGCACAGGTGTGCAAGTACAGGTGTGTGGAATATATGGAGCAGAGAATGAGTGGTGTGGAGAGAGTTGGAGTAAGTGGTACGGAGTGGTGTGCATGGTGCGAAGGTGTGGATGGGGGAAGAGTGGACCGCTTTCACGAGTACCCGGGGCGGGTAGTGTAAGTGTTAGGTAGAGGGTATAGGTAAATTGTGGTTGGATATTGGCATCTGTGGTGCGGGTGACAGAATGGTATTTGGATGGGTGCATTAGTGTTGTGGAAATGGCTGGGCGTGTAGCGTGTTAGTGTGTGTAGTTGGTTTGGGCACTCCACCACTGTGAGGATGTCGGCCAGGTGAGGCCGCAGGTGGGCTCTGGGAGCCGGTAGAGTTGTGGATGGGGCCCGAGGATCCGGAGGACGGACCCGGGTAGCCCAGTGCCAGAGAGGGCACCGAGTGGGGAGAGCGCCAGAGGGCCTTCCCCAGGTAGATAGGTTAGGGTAAGGAGCAGGTAAGCTCGGAGGCAACTGCAGTGGTGGAGGTGCGCAGGTGGGTAGACCTGCTGGGAGAGCTACACGTCACAGCCCGGAAATTGTGCGAGAGCACCGAGTGTTGAATCGGGGGAGTGAGACCCCAACTTGAGAAGCACCACAGTTTGGTCAATGGGAATTGGTTTTTAGAACCCATAGTGTAAGTTGGCCAATGGATTGGCAGGGAAAGACCCCGGGTAATGTAAAGTTGTTAAAATCATTTAGGAAATAGTTAGGATTGATGAACCTGTCGCACCATACGCAGCCACTTACCTGAGGTGATGATGATAACTCCACACCTGTGTTCCCTTGTTTTGTGTTGCAGGAAATGAGAATTGCTGTTGGATTTGTGAGACGCATCACGACGTGGATGAGACATTGGGGTGATTCCATCTCTCCCTCCCTAGGAGGGACTGATGATGAATTGGTGATGGCAAATTTTGATGTTGAGTTGGAGATGGCAAATTTTGATGAGAGTTGGAAATGGCAAATTTGATTGGTTAGGAGGGAGAGAGGACGAATTTGGTTTATGGGAGGAACGGGGAAGACAGTAGGGACGTTTGTTGATTTATAAAGTAGATGTTTATGGGTAGTGTTGTGTTTTGTGGATACAGTAAGGGGTAAGGGAGGGGCAATGTAGGTTACCTGGTGGGGGGGGGGGAGGGGCGTACGTTAGGAACGTACCTGTCTCACCTGGTTCCCATGTGCCCCCAGTGTGCATTACCTTATATTGCATGCACTTTTGCGCCCTTACCACCTTACTCACTTGTCTTCTTCTTTTGTCTCCCACCTCCGAGGATCTGGCTTTGGGGCAGAGAGAGAGGAGAGAGAGGTGCTGGCTCCGCAGTTGTGGGCCTGCACTTTCGCTGCTTGCTGCCTGGATCGATACACCATATGGACCGCAATTTTTGTGGCCGCCCACCATGGACCGCAGTTCTCTTGCGGGCAAGCACCACCCGTTGATGGACCTATGGGTCAACGTGGCACCTATGCCATACAGGTGAACCACTTTTAGTTGGCCCCCTGACGGCCACAATGCAGAAATGGACGCGGTTGGCGCCTTTCTTTATTTTCTAAGGAAGCTAGAAGGCCAAGCACTTCAGGAAGGCAAGACCAGCGGCAGAACATCGGCCGGCTGCGACACCACCGGTGACATTGAACACTTTATTGGTGCACCGGATGGTGCTGACTCTATGAATAGGGGTGGTGCTTTTGGTGCTTGGATGGGGTGCTCTGCACATTATTAAAGGCCGTAAGGCCACAGGGCACTCGTGGGTTGGTGTATCGATGCTGGCATGCGTGCTCTCTCTATGCATAACATCTGCATGTGTTCCTCCAAAAACAGGTCCTGGATCGTAGTGTAAATATCAGTGTAGTCTTGTGTAAATAATGCTCCCTACCGGCTGTATGTTTAGTTTGAGGATTCTTTCCGCGATTCGGTTATCCTGTGGGTGTGTTTCTGTGAGGAGAAGGGTGCAACGTCGCAGGGGGACATATTTACTCATTTGTGAACATCTGTAAAACTGTCGCACTCAGGGTTGAGTTAATAGTAGAGGGAACTACATCTGAGTGCCACACTAACGTAGGTAAAAATTTATCGGGTCGGGACGCCCCGAGGTAGAGAAGGGTGCAATGTTGCGGATATGGGATTTGGCCTCCATCCATATCCGCTTGTAAATATTCCCCTCTTTCCCCAATACTCCCCAACTATCCCCAATCCCCCATTCCCTAGTCCCATTGTCTGTAAACAACACTCTGTAGCCCCGACCTTCCCCTTTTTCCCCCATTAAATGTCGTGCCCAGGTCCACCGCATCTCACGTAGACAACTTTCGGACATCTTGCTAGTTATTCTTAGTCTATGTCAGTTAAGGACTCGTTTCCATTAATTCTGACTCTTCGTTGCACCAGAATGTGATTGTATGGCACCAGTAGTAAGTTTAGGACCTCCCAATACCTCCCCGCATCTCTTCCTCATGAAACAACAACACCAACAACAACAACAGCGGCGCGGGGAGTGCGCGTCCTCACTCCGGCTTGGTTAGCCGCCATTGACCATGTGCTCCGACGGGGTTACCATGCAGGGGCTCACTGTCAGCTCCTCATCAAGGGCGGAGCCCGGTAACCCCCCGCACCCAATAAGAAGCGGCGGACCGATTCCATCTGGGGCGGAGCTAACGAGCCGAGGGCGTGTCACTCCCCGCGGGACATGCGCAGGAAGACAGAGGTGACGTCAGATGCGCCTGAGCTTGAAGAGAAACGGACGCCACCTCCAGCGCGACGATACCTACCCGCATCTCTGGACTGGACCGGGTTGATTCTGCCCCTGAGCCAAGGTGCACCTTGAGCTATCGACTGCCTGCCCTCCCCTGCCATCAATCCCCGTGTAAGTCAGTCTTGTCCCGTTTGTCTGTGGTCTGTCGGGGCTAAGATAAGACCGTGTCTAAGTGCCCATCTTTCTGTGCTGTACCTCTGTGCCGTGTAATCTAAACGTTCTGCATAACCCATATTATATCCTCCTCCGGAGGTCTTGAGAACTGTACCCCTGGTGTCGTGTCATTTAACCCAGCCGTTGTGTCCTTTCCATCATTGATTTAGCATAGCGCGACTTAGTCAACGTTCGAGTGGAATCGGGTAAACTGTGCGAACACGGCGGCCATTCCGCTCGGCCCTTCATAACATCCTAATAAGTCGTGTCCGTAACAATATATATATATATATATATATATATATATATATATATATATATATATATATATATATATACATATATATATATGTCAAGTAGTAGATTTGTTATTGTCTAAAGTTCAGTTATAGACGTTGGTTGCTAATGTGTTATGATTTAAATCTGGTTTAAAAATGCTATTTTCATGAAGTTAATAAAGGGTTTTTGCTTCGTTTTAGTTTTGGATGAGGAGAGGCTCGCTGAGGTCATGCTGAACAAATTGTATACGTGTGCTTTTTCAAGGCTAGATAACATAAACCTGTTGTTTTTACCATATGTATTTTGTATTAATCACAGCAACGCATGACTCTGTATAAACATGCTTTGGATTACTCATGTACACAAACCCATAAAATATATGGGTTTGTTTGGCTAAGCATACACTCTCCTCTTTGTGAGTTACATTTCTGTTTTCTCGGAGCCCAGAGAAACATTTGGTCCAAATGATAAGGAAGGGCTGACTCCCCCGAATGATAACGGTGGGAGGGACTCTCGCCAGTCGCTTCGTTCTCTCGGAGATTTTCTGATAAACGTATTCGTATATAAGTGAATGAGAATCAATGCGTTTTCAGGAAGGCTTGACTTGGCATGTTCTTGCTGTAGCTTGCTGTAGATGTCTTGTCTCCTCCGGATCTGTATAAGTTGGCTTTAATAAACTGCGCCATTCCAGGCTATTGTGGACTTCTTTTGCAAACGAAGAGCTGATTCTTCACAGATGGTACCAGGAGTGGGGTGTCAACAGACGCGGAGGACGGGAAACGGAGCCCGAAGGACAGGAGGAAGGCTGCTTGAGGCCGGCGCCGGCACGTTGATTTGATTAAAGGTGGGAGTTGTTTTATATCAGAGGGCTATTATTCCAAATTCGTACCTTCCTCCTTCGAGCGGGTTCAGTCTCCTTGTCTTCCGCGCTGTCTGCACTCGAACAGAAATTGTAAGTAAAGGCTCATTTAGGCCTCAGAATGACGTAGCTTTGTTAAAGCCAGGATAAACAAGTAAGGATACAAGTAAGGACTTAACAGTAAGCTTAAAGTTACAGTTAGCACCAGGAGGGGAAAATGAGGTCGGACAGCCATATAGGCTGAAGCCAGGTGGCCAAGATTTTTCCAGGAAGGAACAGCCCAGAGACAAGATGGGGTATGCCATTGCATGCCAGGGAACGAAGGGCTGTGGCTAAACTTAGATAGAAGGCCATAGGTTAACTTAGAAGGCCAAAGGGACATGGCCAGGAAAAGGGAAATGCGCAGGTACCATAGGTTTGACAAGAAGGTAGTGACAACTACGAGGTCAAGCCAGGAAGCTCTAGACTAAGTTCTAGACAAGAGGTCCAGATAAAGCAGGCCAGGATCTGGTGGACAAGAGAAAATAAATAAGCTCACAGGAAATGGGCCAGGTGGCCACAGGGTGAGAAGGACAGGTTAGGTTTTGAAATATTGAAAATTGAAGCAGGAGCTGCATTGTAGGAATTTGAAGCTTCAGAGCCAAAGGAAGCAAGTTCAGGAAGCAAAGTTCAGGATAAAACAATCAGGGAGGCAATTAAGCAAGTAAATCAGCGGTTGATGCCGCTGGTCCAGGATCCAGACCAAGACCCCGCGAAAGGGGAGGTAGCCACCATGCCCCCCACCCCCCCCCCAAGACCTGAGCTCAGTCCCAGGGCTCTAGGCAACACCCCAACACCCCGCCCTGCCTTCCCTTTTTTCACCTCAACCCACCCCCCGTCCAACCAGTCCCAAAAATCCTTTTCCTTGAATGAGAGACGTAACATGAATGAGCAAAGATTGTTTGGGAGTGGCTGGAGAAAGGCATGATTTGAGTCGATCTGAGTTTCGCGCGAAGTCTGGGAGACTTCTATGAGTATATGAATGAGGAATGAATGTATATTGGGATGTTAATTGACGTGTGTATCTAGCCAATGTATTTGTCTGTATGACATATGCAAAGCAGAGGGTTTCGGTGTGAAGCTTTGTAAGTGATCTGCTCGACGTGCGGGAAATTCAGGCCGGGAATGTCCATTTTAGCGTCTATCCGAGAGAACAGGCGAGGTCCTGAACTGAGTCCGGATTTTCATCTGTTTGGGAGTTGTTTGGGAAGCGAATTGATATAAATCGGGTCAGGAAAGCACCCGGAGTGCCCTTGTCGATCTACTGTTGATATGAAGCGGTTTCTTGGAGATGGTTGCAGAATTCGAATCAATATGTGTGTTTTACTTGAATTGAAGAGTTCATTCAATGGCAGATATTGTGTATTGTATGTGTGGGATGTATCGCTGAGGCAGCTCACCTTTGGAATTGGTGTCATATAGTGCATTTTGGATCAGAGAGGTCAAGCGGCGGAGATCCTGTTTTTTTGCGATGTTTACGAGTTAGGGATGAGTTCTGACAGCTCAATGTTCTGACAACTCACTACATGTCAGGTTGCAGATTTGTTATGACAGCTTTTCGCACTTTGTTATGACAGCCGACTGCATGTCCCAACCTAAGGTAAACCCCGCCGCGAACGCGAATAGAGCGGCGTGCAGGGAGTGTTGGGATTCGTGTGGAGGCACGAGGGTGCGCGCCAAGACGGGGGGCGGCGTGGCGTCGTCGCGTTGAGATGGTTGTGCCAGGTCGATCGGCGATCTCTGAATTTAAATCGGATTTTTGTCATGTGTGTTGTGAAATTAAACGTCTATCCGAGAATCCTGGCAATGTTCGTTTAACTAAAGTGTGGTACAAACCTGTGTTTCCGCCGTGCGGCTCCGTGGAAGTTTGGGTAGAGGGATATTGGGTGTTCAGACAGGAGCCGAGCGAGCCGCGAGTCACGGGTGTGCTGTATGAGATTTGCTCAGAGTGCTGGCGATAACTCGCCCACTCTCAGAGGAGGATGTGTGCCCAAATGCATTGTGGGTCATTTCGACTTTGCTGGATGTCGGACGTTCATGTCAGACGAGCCATGTCGGAATAGTGGCCGGCTGCGACATATATGCCAGGCAATGTCACAGGACGAATACGTTACTTATAAGATGGATTTTTATTTAAGATGGATTTATAAGATGGATAGATGGATGGATTTATTTAAGATGGCTAAAATAAACGATTTCAAGACAGAGTAATTAATTTCCGGAGCCAAGTTCCAACAGGAAGTCTTGTTCATACAGTAAGGTACAGTGCGGAGTGGCGGCTGGAAGATGCATCGATGCATTTGTGTTGACCAATTCGAAGTTTGACCTTTTAAAGTTTAGTTGACCTTTGTTCGAGATATGCAAGGGAAAGGTCAGAGGTAATTCACTAACCTTGGAAGAACGACAGGCGGAGTCAGTCTACAGGGTGTTGCTTTAACGACAGGATATATAGGACTTAAATCTGGAGAAGATGGATTTGAGTCACGTTAAATGGAGGACATTTGTGAGGATGAAGAGATGCAAGTAACGTGGATTAAATTGTGGTATCACGAGTTGGGTGCCAGAGATATTGTGGTTATTATAACTCACTGATTATAGGGGGCGCCGGGCGCACCGAGTACAGATCGGGTTGCATGATGGAGCACGCATGCATGGATTTTGGCTTTGCGAGGCTCCGGATAGAAATTGGCATTTCGATGCTGTGGATTATATTGTGCCTGCCCGGAAAGGGGATGTCCTGTGCTGGGGCTGGCGACATGCCTCTGTTATTTGTCTGTCTGTCGGTCTGATTGTAAGTCTTTGGTACTGGGAGGGCTAATTGAGTGCTCAGGCGTCATTGTTCCATGGAGGCAGGAGCTGTGAGTCACAAAATGTAAATGTAACACAGAGAGATGGACAGGACAACAATGGAGTTTATATGGACGGGTTTGGGGCAGTTTCAATCTGACGATTACAGAGTGCTTTGTTCCGTTCACGAAACATGTAAAATTCATGGAGTTGAAGTCGTTTGCAAGAAGGCAGCAGAGTCAGTACTGGGATGCAACTTCGTCCGGGGGTTTTGGTCCAGCCTGCAAGGAGTCCAGGGGCTTGTTTTAGGGCTGGGTCGCCAAAAATGGGATGCTGTGCCCATCTGGATGTAAAATTATCCATCAAGGACGGGGAATAATGTGCAGTGTGATTGGGTAAGAGGTAAAGGCCATAAAACACCAACCCCATGAGGAACGAAATAAATGGAGAGATGTTGGGATCACATGATGGTTGGGATTGAAGAACAACCTACTGGGATTTCAAACCTGTGTTTGGGTCTGGGGCAACTGGGTGATGGGCAACAGTGTATGAGTGAGTAATTATGATCTGTTTAAGTGTAAGAGGCGGTGGAGAAGAAAGGGGTGATGAAAAGTTATTTGTTTTAGTGTGAAGTAGGTTGGTTGCTTATTTGTCACAGTAAGATGAGAGTTGTGTTTTTAAGCTTGGTCTTTGAATGAATTGTTGCTTGGAATGTGTTGATTGGAAAAGTGATTTCTGATCGCTGATCCGATCTGGTTTTGAATTGTTGATTTAATTTTGAATTGATTGGAGGTAATAAGGATTTGTGTTGATTTCCTGATTTGAGTTGATCTGGAAACAAAGACAGATGGGATTAATGTGTATATCAGGAACATTTTGGAAAAGAAATATGGATATATGACATTACTAAAATATAACCAAGCAATTGAGAGTTCTTGGGTTAATGGGATATAAATAAATGCATCTACAAGTTGATGGTTTATAAAAATTTAGTTCTGGATGATACTTAAACGATGAACAATGTTGGCAATATACAAAGAATGTGACTTGTTTTTTGGGGGGAAAACATGTGGTTTAAATTTGGTTGGCTAAGTTTTAAAGATGGAGATGTTTCGCAGAACTCTTATGATTATTTACATGAGTGGTGGACTATTCCATGGCGAAGCATTTTCCAGTTTATTGAAAGTTGGATAAGAGGGAGTATCCAGGAAAAGGATGTTCAAGTGAACTTTGTGCTGTGAAAAGAATGTCGAGTTAATGGAAGTGTTTTGTTCGATTAAATTTGTTCAATTTGTGTTCAAATGACCATCGATGTTGGGGGCAAAGTTATGGGTGGATTTGGTGAGTGGTTGTGGGCAAACGAAGATTAATTTAGATTTATCATAGTTAAGTTCGAGGAAGTTGATTTGAAGCCAGAATTTCATTTGGATGCCAGAAAGGAGAAAGGAGATGCTGAAAGCCAGAAAGGAGATGCTGTTGTCTACTCTGAATGACAGGTGGCGGTATCCAGGGCGCTGAGGAGTTTGTTCACGTTGTAAAGTTTGTTTATTTAGTTTGTTTATTGTAGAGAAGAGTGCTTTTGGGATTCCGGAGCCAGAGTGGATAATTTGAGAGTAGTAGGTGGTCCATGTGAAGCTTGGGAGTGAACTGATTTGGGTTTAATAGGCACAAGCTGGTCTAAACAGGGTGAGGAGGATGGTGTGATTGATGATGTCAAAGGAGGCGTTGAGGTGAGGAGAATGAAAATGTTGAGGTTGCCGGCATCGGAGGAGAGAAAAGGTCGCTGGTGATTTTGAGGAGAGCAGTTTCAGTACTGTGGCTGGAGCAGAATCCGGATTGGGATGTTTCATACAGGTTATTGGCAGAGTGGTGATGTTTGAGTTGAGTGGCCACAGCACGTTCCAAAACTTTTGACAGAAAGGGTAGATTGGAGATGGGTCTGAAGTTATTTAGGGTGTCAGGGTTTAGTCCAGGGTTTTTCCAGAATGGGGGTGAAGTTTCACGAGTTTTTGGGGAAATCGGTATGTGAAGCTGGATTAAGTTGGAACTGCTTGATGAGCCATGGAGATGGATTGGGTTTCGTTGTTGGTTGTCTGGGAGTTCGGTTGTTGCATTGCCAAAGGTTTCTGTGTGGTGGACACACTCGTTGGCTGTTGTCTTGTGTGACGTGGATGGAGATGTATGTGGCTGCGTGTGGCTGCCTGGAGTCGGGAAAACGGCTACAGTGGTTGATATTGGCTGTGGATCGTCCGGGGTGCTTCGATTTGCATAGGGGGTGAAGATTGGGATATTACATTATTTTAAGTAAGTATTGGTATGAGTAATTACATAAGTAATTATGAGTTATTATGAGTAATTAGTGGTATGAGTATTAGTTATGAGTAAGTGATTATTTTAGTAAAGTTACATGTTTCGCTGTGTTGTGGATCTGCGGACAAGCTAGTTTGATGGGTACCCTGGGGTCTTCGGCGTGTCTATGTGTTTGGCTGTCTGTCACACCGGACTCTTGAATGGGTTTTCATGAGACGAATTTCAGACATAACAGTGAGAATCTATTTTGAGCGAATCACAGTGGGTGAGGAAAACATTGTGTGTGACCAGACACCAGAACTGACCAGAATTGAAATTGGAAGTAGACCAGGTTATTTCTATTATTTGTTTATTCGTGAAAATAAATAAATAATAGGGGGAGGTTAATGGAGGTTAATGGTGGTTTGTTTGTGTTAATGGAGGTTAATGGTGGTTTGTTTGTGTTAATTCTAGTTGAAACTCTCGCTGAAGTAATTTTCGTTTATTTTTATTTTTTGATTCGATTTGAGAGTTGAGATGATTGATTTTTTATTAATTTTATAATTTTATTTTTATTGATGTTGGAAACAGGTAATGGGATGCTGAGAGAAGGATTGAATTTAATTTGAATTGGACTGGATTAAATGGGATTGAATTTAAAAATTGAATATTGGATAAAATTGGATCCACTTGAAAAAAAGTGGATTAGGAAATTGGAGAAAAGGTGTTCTATGAAACTATGAATTGAATGAATTGAATCTATGAATTGGAGACCTGTAGACCAGGCGCTCCCAGGAGACTTGTGGACCAGGTGTTCCACCAGAGGAAAAAGACCAGGTGTTCGTGGAGCACTTCACCCGCAAGAACGCCTTGGAACCAAGGTGGAAGGGACCAGTCCAGGTGTTGCTGACTACACCAACGGCAGTCTTTCGCGAGGGCAAGACCTCGTGGATCCACGCCACGCACTGTAAGTTGGCCATACAAGCACCAGACACTACACCACAGCAACCACAGTAAGGATGGGCCTAATCATAGGTACAATACTATTGATAGCGACAGCAGCTAGGGGAAACTCCGATTCCAATAGATGCGAAAACGAAACCCGACACCTCACCGTAACAGGGGGACAAAGAGTATCACCACCATGTTTCGAACAGAAAGCCCTGCACACAAATTGGGTGAACATAAATTGGCTAGCACTGTCGGCAGGGCCTGGACGCGTTGGCATGATACTACAAAAGCAACGAGAGTTCCGGGAAGACGGGCAAGCTAGCATTAAGACCTTGGCCCAACCAGGATACCAATGGGGAACCCCTGATTTTAAGCTACAAACACGCACACGCCTAGGGAAAGACATGACCATGCAGGTCCGGTGCAGCGTCTGGACCCCTGGCGCGGCCGGTGGCGAAAAGAACTACATACCATGCATCGAATACATACTCACGCCGCAACCCCAGGATAAGGCCCCAAAGAAGGGTGAAAACACATATTGGAAAGTGGCCAGGGAAGTGGCAACAATTCAAAATAGGACACACTGCTGGTCGTGCATGCGCTTTCCCCAAGCAGGCACCACAGGAATACACATGATAGTGCTACCTCTGTCCCTCAATGACCTCTGCTCACAACCTATCGATTCCCCATGTTTAGTCACCACGCTGGAAAGAGAAGGGGTTGACAACGGCAAGAGTTGCAATCGACAATTTAATTATCGCCCGTCAATGATTGCCCATGTGGCCGAGAGGCCTGCCCCCGTCTGGGTCAAACCACAGAAAGGGAGGGTCTGCCTCCAGGGTTCCGGCCACTTGCGTATGGGAGAATCAGAATGCGCCTACACTCTCCCCGGGAAGCTGGGACAAGGGAGCTCGGGGATTACATTACGAATAGTACTGCAAGATAAACACAACCACAACATAACGGCTATAACATTCTCTAGGGGGGTTAGTAGGATTAATGGGGTGGTAAAGGGACTCCAGTGCTTATCCACCCACCTGGTCCCACCCCATGGGACAATGTTTATATGCGACGACAAGGCTTACCCCTATTTACCAAATAATTGGGGGGGCACATGTTATCTGGGTTCAGTCCTTCCTGACGTTGAGATACTGGATGAGCTAGACCCAAAGTCCTTGGACAGGCGTTATAAGAGGTCAGTCATGAACGAAGATGGAACCACTAAACTACACGGGAGTCTATGGGAAAAGGTGTTTGGTTTCTTCTTCCCAGGAGCGGGCACAGTCATGGATAGTTTCCGGATAGACAAATTGGCTTTGGCCCTAGAAAAGGTGGCAAACGACACCGCTACGGCTCATGACATACTATTGGACACGGTAATTCACATGCGTACAATGGTGATGCAGAAGTGAGACTAAGGGAAACTAGCCACGCCCTGACGATCGATCGGATCGCGCGCGAAAATTCTTATACATTTAGCTGGCTCACTGACTGGTTCCAGGGATGGACGGGCACCATAGTGAAGTGGTTATTGACCGCACTGGCTGTGATAATCGGGGTAGTAATTTGGGGGGCACTAATGAAATCTCTAGTCCTCCTCTGTATGAGAAAGTATTTTACAGGATGGAAAGTGAAGAAGCCGCCGACAACAACTATGGCTCTGACCACAGAGGCCGTCGACCTGAACGGGTCCTTCAACAAGGCAGTTGCGACCGGCGCTCCAGAAAATTGCATTGAATTTTGTGGCAACTGTGATACTTGTGTGGATCCCATGTGGGAACTGGCTGCTGCCTGTAACGGTGTATGTGATGACTGTGATACTTGTGCTATAAACCCCTTGCGTGTACTGGCTAACGCTGCTTATGTATTACAAGCGGACAGCTGCACGCCCCCTTTCAACCCAACTATGGATCTGATTGCGACGCTGGGTCTGGCGGTCGAGGGACCCGACGTGGATATCCTAGACCCGCAAGCCGACCAGGCGCCCAAGGGAGACTTTGACATAAAGGAAGTTCCTCTCTTTGCTTCATATGTATTAAGTTCAAATGCTTCAAGTGAATCGGATTTTTACGCTCTGTACCCTGACCAGGAAATTGAGACACAAGATACTGACAATATTATGTATTCCCCAGAACAGCAGCACGTGAGGGACCTCATGGGCATGATCGTTGATTAACCTCGAAGATCTGCAAGGACTGGGTCTGCAAAGGGTGGGGGGAGCAAGTTCCGCAGGGGAGGTGATGGGCCCTCTGGCGGAGCAGAACCTCATCTGGACCAGACACCTTCGTTGTAGATCCGAAACGTTAATGGACTTTCATGTTCTGAGCCCTCAGGCTCCGAGCACGCACCACACGACACGTTCGCCAAATGCACGGGCGAGGCGCTTTGGGCGCACGATATGCCCTTGGGAGATACCCGCATTACACAATTATTTTTTCAATACCCGCATTACACAATTATTTTTCAATAAAGCCCGATGTGGCACGTTGTCTCTTAAGATACTTTGTCTCGACGAGACAAGAGGAAGGAATGTCAAGTAGTAGATTTGTTATTGTCTAAAGTTCAGTTATAGACGTTGGTTGCTAATGTGTTATGATTTAAATCTGGTTTAAAAATGCTATTTTCATGAAGTTAATAAAGGGTTTTTGCTTCGTTTTAGTTTTGGATGAGGAGAGGCTCGCTGAGGTCATGCTGAACAAATTGTATACGTGTGCTTTTTCAAGGCTAGATAACATAAACCTGTTGTTTTTACCATATGTATTTTGTATTAATCACAGCAACGCATGACTCTGTATAAACATGCTTTGGATTACTCATGTACACAAACCCATAAAATATATGGGTTTGTTTGGCTAAGCATACACTCTCCTCTTTGTGAGTTACATTTCTGTTTTCTCGGAGCCCAGAGAAACATTTGGTCCAAATGATAAGGAAGGGCTGACTCCCCCGAATGATAACGGTGGGAGGGACTCTCGCCAGTCGCTTCGTTCTCTCGGAGATTTTCTGATAAACGTATTCGTATATAAGTGAATGAGAATCAATGCGTTTTCAGGAAGGCTTGACTTGGCATGTTCTTGCTGTAGCTTGCTGTAGATGTCTTGTCTCCTCCGGATCTGTATAAGTTGGCTTTAATAAACTGCGCCATTCCAGGCTATTGTGGACTTCTTTTGCAAACGAAGAGCTGATTCTTCACATATATACATATATATATATATATATATATATATATATACATATATATATATACGTATATATATATATATATATATATATATATATATATACGTATATATATATATATATACGTATATATATATATATACGTATATATATATATATACGTATATATATACAGTGGAACCTTGACTTACGAGTTTAATTCGTTCCCTGACCGAGCTCGTAACTCAAATTGCTCGTATCTCAAATCAAATTTCCCCATTGAAATGCTATTAATCCGTTCCAGCCCGCCAAAAACCACACCAATTTTTTTTTAAATATACAGTATATATAAAAATATCTCGCGCTTTATATTTCACCTGTATGCAGCATACAAGTTGGCAGGATGGCCTGGACTGGAGGTACGCACACTTGACTCTAAAGTCTAAACTGTCCAGCCTGGGTTTGAATCCCGACCCAGCTATAACCTGTCATGGGTGAATCGCAGGCAGGGTGATTCATCAATGTGT